>NC_047095.1:28277663-28417663 GCF_902459505.1 Geotrypetes seraphini
TATGTCATCGCTTATTCTATTCCTTCAAATTTTGAATGTAATTTTGTTTTAGTTTGGATGTAATCTGCCTTGAACCGCAAGGTAATGGCAGAATAGAAATCACTAATGTAATGTAATGTAATTACTGTGCCAATTGAAACAATTAAAACAAATAAGTTAGGCAGCAATAGGGTGCCTACTGCCATCTAACTTAGGGTGCTGTTTATAGAAAATGGTCCATACTGTTTTTATAAGGCATTCTTAGGAGCATATCCAGTTGACGGGAATAAATTGTATGGGCTAAATTCTGCAAACGGTGCCATTTTCAGGCGGCGCCTTCAAACACAGTGCTGTTCGCATGTCAGTCTCACAACGATGCCGTTTGCAGAATCAAGGCTACATGAAAGACAGGTGCCTGAAATGTTGACCAGGATTTAAGTCCTATATTAGCGGTGCCTGCATTTCACAAGAATTGCAACTACAGTGGCGCCTAACAGTACCAAAGGCCACTTCCAATGTTAACCATGCTCATAGTGGTCTTAGGCACCGCAAGGCACCTCTATAGATACATAATAATAATTTTATTTTTTATATACTGCCAAAGCCACGATAGTTCGAGGCGGTTTACAACAAGAGGTGCTGGACAATCAGGGAAGTGATTACAATACAAAGTCATTGAATATAAAGGTACAGGTTGGGAGAAGTGATACACTATAAGATTCTTAGTTACAATCGATTAAACAAATTCGTTTTTATTGATTTTCTAAAATTGAAGTAGGATGAGGAATGCATAATAATGTTACCCAGCCAGTCGTTCCATTACCTGCCTGGGAGGCAAGAGTTCTGTCCAGGAATCTTTTGTAGCGGCAGTCCTTTAAAGATGGATAGGTGAACATATGAATTCTGCGTGTGGGCCTAATAGAACTGTCCAGATTAAATTGAGAAACCAGGTACATAGGGGCCAGGCCAAAAATTGATTTATAACAAAGGCAAAAAAATTTAAACAAAACTCGTGCTTCCAGGGGTTAGCCAGTGAAGTTTTTGATAATAGGGACTAATGTGTCCCAGTTTCTCAACCCAAAAATCAGTCGAACTGCTGAATTTTGAATGACTCGGAGTCTTTGGAGGTTTTTTTTGAGGTTCCAGGATAAACTTCAAAATATCATGCATCCTACACAACATACTGAAAGGAAACTCTGCCTCCCTTATCCAGCTATTCTCAATGGCCTGGTCTACATCCAGAAGAATCCTTAACAGAATTCAGTTGAACCTGCTGTCCACAAGGAACCTTGTAAAAACCTGGAACGACGTCCCAGAAGCAACCAGGAAGGAGGCCAACTACACATCCTTCCAAAAAAAACCTGAAAACTTACCTCTTTGACAACTAATGTTATCTGTCTTCTCTCTCCTTCCCCTGCCTTTCCCCATCCCTTCCCCTTCCTTTCTGTTTTCTCTTTAGTTGCCTAGAGCTTGAACAGATTTGTGCGACTTACAAATAGAAGATTAGATTAGAATACTGATGTTTCTTTTAACATTTTTTAATAAACACACCAGCAAAATGTGGAGGGCCATTTTCGATTTGACGTCCAAATCTGAGTTTGGACGTTTTGCAGAAATCTGGCACCAAACATGTCCATTTTCAAAAGTGCAAAATGTCTATCTTGTTTTTTCAAAAATGGCCATTTTTCAGATCTTTAGGAACCACTTTTGAATAAATACGTTCAAAAGAAAAATGCACAAAACAAGTCATTGGGATGTAGTGTGTGTGTGTGTGGGGGGGGCAACATTCATAGTAGACTAGCCACACAGACATCCCAGCAGAGCAGTTGTGCACCTCAGGGTACACAGCAGTAAACTTCACATAAAATGTCCCAGATACACATCTCACCTTATATTATGTGGTGAGTCCTCTAAAACCCACTCAAAACCTAATGGACCCAATCGTATACCACAACAATAGCTCTTATGCCTGCAGGTGTCACCTATATGCAGGTACAGTGGGATTTAGGTAGATTTTGGAAGGCTTACATATTCCAGCATAAGTGGGATATGAGCCCGAGTCTCCATCTCTGTAGTTGATTACATCGCCCATCAGGCTACTCCAGAGACCTGCTTGCTGCTCTATTAGGACAGGCCATAACATCTGAAGCACATCTGAAGGTATGTACTGTTTCATTCACTTCTTTGGGAGTGGGAGGGGGTGGGAAGAGGGGAGTGATCACTGGGGGAGTGTGGGGGTGTATTGTTTTCATCCTTCCAATGGTCATTTGGTCAGTTTGGGCACATTTTTAACACTTAACATAGAAACACGATGGCAGATAGAGGCTAAATGGCCATCTAGGTCTGCCTATCTACAGTAACCATTATCTCTTCCTCTCTCTAAGAGATTCCACATGCCTGTCCCATGCCTTCTTGGATTCAGACAATCTCCATTTCCACCACTTTTCCAAGAGACTGTCCCACCCTTTCTGTAAAAAAGTATTTCCTTAGATTAACCCTGAGCCTATCACCTCTTAACTTAATCCTATGCCCTCTCGTTCCAGAGCTTCCTTTCAAATGAAAGAGACTCGACTCATGCACATTTACACCACAAAGGTATTTAAATGTCTCCATCATATCTCCCCTCTCCCACCTTTCCTCCAAAGTATACAAAGTATTGAGATCTTTAAGTCTGTCCCCATATGGTTTCTGATGAGGACCACATACCATTTTAGTAGCCTTCCTCTAGCTAGGGGTCTCAAAGTCCCTCCTTGAGGGCCGCAATCCAGTCGGGTTCTCAGGATTTCCCCAATGAATATGCATGTGATCTATATGCATGCATTGCTTTCAATGCATATTCATTGGGGAAATCCTGAAAAACTGACTGGATTGCGGCCCTCAAGAAGGGACTTTGAGATCCGTGCTCTAGACCAACTCCATCCTTTTTATATCTTTTTGAAGGTGCGGTCTCCAGAATTGTACACAATATTCTAAATGAGGTCTCCCCAGAGTCTTATACAGGGGTATCAATACCTCCTTTTTCCTAGGATGCTAGGGTACCTCTTCCTATGTACGTACCCTAGCATCCTTGCTTTTGCTGTCACCTTTTCAACCTGTTTGGCCACCTTAAGATCACCACATACAATCACACCCAAGTCCTGCTTTTTTGTCATGCACATAAGTTCTTCACCCCTATACTGTTCTTGCTTTTTTGTTGTGCACATAAGTTCTTCACCCCCTACACTGTTCCATTTGTAGGCCAAATGTTTGACATTGCATTTCTTAGCATTAAATACTAGCTGCCAAATTTCAGACCATTCTTCAAACTTCACTAGGTCTTTCTACACGTTATTCACAACATCCAGGGTGTCAAATCTATTGCATATTTTGGTATCATTCACAAGGAGGCAAATCTTATGTGACAGCCCTTCAGCAATATTCTGTATAAAAATGTTAAAAAAAAAAAAAAAAGGCCCAAGAACAAGACCTTGAAAAACACCACTTTTAATTAACTACCCTTTCCTCAGAGTAATCTCCATTAACCATTACCCTCTGTCATCTTTCACTCAACCAATTTCTGACCCAGCTCGTCACTTTGGGGCCCATCCCGAAGACACTCAGTTTATTATTAGAACACCGTCAAAGGCTTTGCTAAAATCTAAATACACCATATCTTAGACACTCCCTCTACCCAATTCTCTGGTCACCCAGTCAAAGAAATTGATCAGATTTGTCTGACAAGACTTACCTCTAGTGAATCCATGTTGCCTCTGGTCCTGTAATCCACCGGATTCCAGAAACTTCACCATTCTCTGTTTTAAAAGTGTTTCTATTAATTTGCTTACCACAGAAGTCAGACTTACTGGTCTGTAATTCCCTATTTCTTCCTTACTTCCACTTTTGTATAGAGAGAATACATCCATCCTTCTGCAGTCCTCCAGTACCAGAAAAGCATTGAAAAGGTCAGTCAGCGGAGCTACCAGAATTTTCCTAAGTCCCTTCAGCACTCTTGAATGTACACCACCTGGCCCCATTGCTTTGTCTACCTTTAATTTAATCAGCTCCTCACAAACACAACCCTCTGAAAATCGATCAGGTTCGATCACTCCATCATCCCTATTCACATTCATTCATTATTAAAACAGGTCTAGACCCAAATGTCCAAATTGTGCCCTGGATGTTTTGTAAAATGTTCGATTGACAAAAAACATCCAAAATCATAAGCCCTCCTAGTCCCACCCAAACCATGCCTCTTAACACACACCCTTGATATTTAGACATACTGAGGACAAGCACCATATAAATTCATCTACAAAATAGGTTTTGAAAATAGCGAATTGGAAGGGTTTGGCAAAAAAAATAAAAAAGCATCTGTCTGCTCCTTTATGATACATTTTAGACGTTTTGCTGTTTGAAAATGAGCCCCATTGCATACCACAATACTTTTCTTTCACACACACAGAAAAACATTAACATGTACATTAAAATTTAATCCATAGGCTTCTACCTAATAAACATTTATTTGTACTGATTTGATAATTGCAATTGAGAGTCTGAATAGGAGTTTGGGTATAAGCAAGTTTCTTGATGGCATCTAGACTTACTGCAGAAGAACCGTGAAAGACTTAAGAAGAATTGCCGAATGAGTTCATGGGAAGCTTGTGATGTACTATATATAGTAACACTGTTGTTTATAGCAAGAATATAAAGACCAACTGGTTTATCCAGTCTGTCCATTTATTCCTGTACACATTGCCAAGGATATGTTTCAGCTGCCAGTCAATTTTTCCATCTTCTTCTACTCCATCTTCCTGAGTAACCGAGCATGCAAGAATAAAGAAGAAGAATAATAACCCCTCCCCCCTTTTGAGTTGAGTTTCAGCCTATTTTCCCTCCTATATCAAACCATAAAATCCCACAATAATCCAAATAGCCACCAAAATCAATTTGGCTTTTAACTAGTATCCAGCTTCCTACATTTCTGTGGCATTTCTTGAGAGCATCCTGCCACCATCAACCTACCACACTAATTCAGTAAACAGAGAGAGAGTAGCATGCCGGACAGACCAAGATAATCAAAATCTGCATTTCTACTAGGATTTCTCATTTTTATTGTAGATGCTACAGGCCAAACAGACTTGACTGCTAATTAACTCTCTCATTCCAACCTGCCAGAGAGACCCGGCTGCATGAATGATGATGTTTCCGCTTGGTCTTCTGATTCTTACTGCATTTGCAGTCTGCAATGACCCAGCTGCTAAATTACACTCTCTCTTTACATTTTTACCACCAGAGATCCTCTGTGCTTATCCTATCATCTCTTCTGTTTTTAAGTACCACTCAGTTTGGGAGGACATTCTAGAGGCAAGTTTATAAATTAGTGCCTCCATTTAGGCATGCTGATATCAAGCACTGAGTATCAATTCTGTAATGACATCTGTGCTACAAGATGCCAGGTTAAAAAACAGTTGAGATATTGAGACCAATGAAGAACTCTGGTGCTTAGTTTCTGTATGTGTACAAAGTTTAATACACATATGGGTGGTACCACTGAGGTCTGTAGTGATAGATAAGACTTATATAGTGATAATTGTTTGTGCTGAATGCATGAGTCTTACTAAAACAACGAAAATAGAGCTACTTTAGAGGTTGGAATACCAGCATAAGTTGGCTTAAGTACACCTAGATTTAGATGCAACCATTTATGTCAAATAATTCCAAAGAAAGGAGATAGATTACACTTCGAATAAAGCCACCTTTTAAAGACAAAATTCACCAGTATTTTCCTGCATTTAACTTTGTCTGCCTTTAATAACTACATAGCAGAACATGGTGACCGCCCTCACAAACAGGAAATAGCTGGTGTACCTTGGATGCAAGTTGATCAATGAATGATCATCATCAGGAACTATAACATTTTTGGATTTAAAGCGTGATACGCTTTTCCAATGGCCTCTTTGTAACTCCAGAAAGGGTTTTAATCCTTGGCCTACATGCACCGTAGGACACCTGTAACTGATAATATTCTATAAGCGCTATCTTATAGCATAGCACTTCTCTAAAGTCCGCCTAGCTGATATAGGTACCTAACTTAATTGCTTAATAGACTTAACCTGTGCCTATTATTGATAAGTAGCATATCATAATTGACGTAAATTGCACTTAATTGGATGATAGGCACCTAACTTGGTAGGTCCAAGGCACCTCCTCAAAGTAGACTTGGTTAGGGCCAGATTGTGGGTGTGTTATAGATGAAGGTGCCTATTTTGGACTTAAGCGCCAGTATTTAAGCCAAGAAAACCCTGGCATAAATACGGTGTACCTAAAGTTAGGACACCTAGTGATGCTTAAGCCTGCTTAGGCAGAGCTAAGCATGATTCTGTAAATTGCAACTAACATTTTATGCAATCACACTTAGTGCTGCACTAGTCGGTGCCTAATTTTTAGGTGCCATTTATAGAATTTGGCCATTAGTTCACATTCAGCATAACTACAATTTAATGGCACCAATGATGTGCGTAAGTGGTGCGTATGTCTAGGTGCCAATTTATAGAATTTCCTCTTCCATAAATCCGCCATCTTTCTTTTAAAAATAATATGTATGGGTGTGAGGACCAGCCAGCACGGTTTCAGTAAAGGCAGATCTTGCCTGACAAACTTGCTGCACTTCTTCGAGGGAGTAAACGGGCAGATAGACAAGGGTGACCCAGTCGACATTGTATATCCGGATTTTCAGAAGGCATTCGACAAGATTCCGCATGAACGACTACTTCGGAAAATTGCGAGCCATGGAATCGAGGGTGAAATACTCACGTAGATTAAAAACTGGCTGGAGGATAGAAAAAAACAGAGAGTGAGGATAAATGGACAATACTCAGATTGGAAGAGTGTCACCAGTGAGGTGCTGCAGGGCTTGGTGCTTGGACCCGTGCTTTTCAACATCTTTATAAATGATCTGGACATTGGTACGACGAGTGAGGTGATTAAATTTGTGGACGATACAAAGTTATTCAGAGTTAGTGAAGACACAGGGGGATTGCGAAGATCTGGAACATGACATAATCAAGCTGGAGAAATGGGCATCAACATGGCAAATGAGGTTCAACGTGGATAAGTGTGAAGTGATGCATGTCGGTAACAAAAATCTCATGCACGAGTACAGGATGTCCGGGGCGGTACTTGGAGAGACCTCCCAGGATAGAGACTTGGGAGTTCTTATCGACAAGTCGATGAAGCCATCCGCACAATGAGCGGCGGCGGTGAAAAGGGCTATCAGAATGCTAGGAATGAATAAGAAGGGGATCACGAACAGATTGGAGAAGGTTATCATGCCGCTGTACTGGGCCATGATGCGCCCTCACTTGGAGTACTGCGTCCAGCACTGGTCGCCGTACAAGAAGGACATGGTACTACTTGAAAGGGTCCAGAGGAGAGTGACTAAAATGATTAAGGGGCTGGAGAAGTTGCCGTACAATAAGAGATTGAAGAAACTGGGCCTCTTCTCCCAAGAAAAGAGGTGACTGAGAGGGGAATTGATCGAAACGTTCAAAATACTGAAGGGAATAGACTTAGTAGATAAAGACAGATTGTTCACCCTCTCCAAGGTAGAGAGAACGAGAGGGCACTCTCTAAAGTTGAAAGGGGATAGATTCCGTACAAACTTAATGAAGTTCTTCTTCACCCAGAGAGTGGTAGAAAACTAGAACGTTCTTCCGGAGGCTGTTATAGGGGAAAATATCCTCTAGGGATTCAACACAAAGTTGGACAAGTTCCTGCTAAACCGGAATGTACACATGTGAGGCTGGACTCATTTAGAGCACTGGTCTTTGACCAAACGGCCGCCTTGTGAGCAAACTGCTGGGCACGATGGACCACTGGTCTGACCCAGCAGCGGCAATTCTTATGTTCTTATGTTCTTCAGTGTTTATCTCCCTAGAATCTAGGGTTGATAATTGGAACTGTGTTTTGATGTTTAGCAGAGAGATTTCTTTAGCAGAAAACAGGAAGTATTGCCCTAGGGTCTACCTTCCTTTAAGATTTCCATATAAATGTGATGTGAGCTATCTTGAAAATAGTTATATTTTTTTTAACCCAATCAGCTAGTTATTATTATTTATTCTTGTTATATCACCTTTTCTAACTGGCAGGTCAAAACAGTTTACAACACTAAAACGTCAAATGAAGTTAAGAAAAGGGAAAAGGTTTGGGATGGATTTTCAGTGAAATTCCAAAAAGACCGCAACATTATTCAAGGTTAAATAGCCAAGTGTTTAGGTTGCCTTTAAATGTTTTAAAATTAAGCTCAGTTCTCAACGAGGATGGCAATGAATTCCAGGATGAAGGGGCTGCAGACAAAAATGCTGAATGTCTAGTAGTCTCCAGATGAGCCTTCTTAGCATTTGGGAGGACAAGACAATGGTCATTAAGTGATCTTAACAAGCTTGCTGGAGAGTAACGAATTATTAGAGAAAAGAGGTAAAGTGAAAGACCCATACGGAGTGCTTTAAAAGTTAAAAGCTTGAATATTATGCGTTGCTGTCTTGGAAGTGAAATTTTTGAAAAAAAAAAAAGGGGGAAACATGATCAAATCTTTGAGCATGATAGAGTAGTATGATGGCGTATTTTGAACTGATTGTAATTTCTTTTTTCAGCTGATTGTAATTTCTTTTTCTTTTACATTTGTGTGTAATCTAGATAAATGTTACAGTAGTCCAAACTTGTAATTGCCAAAGAATAAGTGTATGAAAACTATCTGTGTTGAAATATCATCTTACCAAACAGAATTGACGTAGAATAAAGAAACAGTTTTTTTGAATGAGGATATATGTTTTGCGAAACATATAATATAATACATAAATAACAGAACAAATTAACTGATTTAATAGTACAGTAGTATCAAACAAGTTTAAATCTGACTCAGATCAGGTCATCCTTAATTGGGGTATCGGATACAGTGATGGCCTGGTTCACGTCTTTTCTTCATAAGTGTTTCTCAACCCAGGGGGTACGCGGGTTGGCTGCCGCCGCTTCCTCCCTGCCCCACCACCGAAGCCAACCTTGCCACCTGACAAGCTCCATTCCCACCCCCCCTGCCACAACTGCCACAACAGCCACTCGACATGCTTCATTCCTACCCCCTGCTGCCACCGCCACAATAGGAATGGGCCAGGCGCGTGCAGCGACAGCACACAGCCAGCACAAACAAGCCTTCCCTCAACCAAAAATTCTGACGAAGAGAAGGTTCCAGCCCAGCCAATCTTGAGCTGAAACCTTCTCTCCGATGTCAGAATTGACGTCAGAGGGGGGGGGAAGGCTTGTGGGTTGGCTGTGTGCAGTCGCTGCATGTGCCTGGCCTGGAACTGCGGTGGCGGTGGCAGGGGGGTGGGGGTGAGAATGGAGCATGTTGGGTGGCTGTTGCGGTGGTAGCAGAGGGGGATGGGAGGTGGGAATGGAGCTTGCTGGATGGCTGTTGCGACGGCAGCAGGGGGTGGGAATGGAGCGTGTTGAGTGGCAGGGTTGTCTTCAGCAGTGGGGCAGGAAGAAATTGGCAGCGGTAGCTTCAGTGGAGGGGGCAGGCAGGGAGGGGGGAAAAAAAGTTGGATTCATGGAGGAACAGACAGAGATGTTGGTTGGGGAATGGAATGAGGTCTGGAGGAGAGGAAGCATGCAGGAGGCAGAAAGAAGGGAAGAAATATTGGATGCACAGTCAGAAGGAAGTGGAACCAGAGCCTCATGAAATTACCAAAGGTAGGAAAAATGATTTTATTTTCAATTTAGTGATCAAAATGTGTTAGTTTTGAGAATTTATATGGGCTGTCTATATTTTGCACTATGTTTGTCTATTTTTCTATAGTTGTTACTGAGGTGACATTGTATATTTTAAAGACATCTGCCTTGACCTCTTTGAAAACCCCCGAATATAAATGATAATTAACATTTTCCGTGATTGCAGTGTGTTTTGTGTTTTTATAATTTTGTGGTTACCATTATGTATTAATAAGATTATATTGTGTGCATATGAAAAACGGATGGAAGAAATTGCATTACAATTAGTACTATTATTATGGGGTGGAAATAGTGGCGGAGTTTGGGAAAGTCTGTGGTAGAGCTTGGGCGGGGGTACTCGGTTGGTATTTGTTAAGCTTAGGGGGTACTTGGCTTGAAAAGGTTAAGAAATACTGGCATACAGTATGCATAGATATATGTGGAGATATTGAAGGATTGAATGAGAGTGATTAGCAGGCTAAGGAAGATATTGAACAACAGAGGTGATAGAATAGACCCTTGAGGACACTGCATATGCGATCAAAAGAAGAAGAAGAGGTGGACCCTGCGTTACTGTAAACAACCACTTATGAAGAAAAGACGTGAACCAGGCCATCACTGTATCCGATACCCCAATTAAGGATGACCTGATCTGAGTCTAGATTGCCATCAATTTCACTTAGGGAAGCAAAAATAGTCTCTGTACTGTGGCCTTCTCCAGAATCTCAATTGTGTAAATTGTTGATACACTAGTTTTTCTGTAATTTTCGAAAGAAATGAAATGGTAGAAACTGGACAGTAACTGCTAGAAGCAGCTGCATCTAATGATGGTTTCTTCAGATGCAATTTTTCAGATGCCATGGACTGAACTTAAAGATAGGTTAACATTATCACACAGCCATTAATGAAACAAATTGACAATCATTTTTAATGGCCTTACTAGAAATAGGCTTTGCACGTGGGAAGGGCCCATGTAAGGGCATGCTAAGTTAATTTCTTAGTGCAGATCCGTTAATAAGATTCCACAATGCACAGTTTACCATGGGCTAACCATAAAAATATTGCAAAGCATCTAAACATGGCTCTGTAGTGCTTGCTGCATTGAATGCTTAACATGATTTAGTAAAAGGACTCCTATGTTTCTGTGAAAGAAAGAGAGGAGAGCACTGCTTCCAATATAGGTTGTCAGATTGATATTTACAGATGTACTAGGAGGAAATAAGGGCGTTTGTGGGAAACGCAGAATGTTGAAAGAAAAGGTTGACTAGCAGATTCCTCTTGCAGGTCTTATGAATGCAACTCAGAGAGCCAAATGTTTGTTCTAGGATAACTGTACCGTTTATTATTTGTTTTGGAAGACTTCAGCACAAATCATAAAAGGTCTGATGGGTGTTGGTTGCTGATACTAAATTTAGTTTGGATTTGAAAAAAAGGTAGATAATTAAATCTAAAATTCAAGTCCAAATATGTGCTAGTTTTCTCCCAGATGGATTGTACAAATTGTATATTTAATAAAAAAAATTAAAAAAAACCAACTGTTATGAATTCAATAAAAGAAATTATATGAACATAAAAATAAATTCTGCTTTGTTGATAATAAAGCAAGAAGCAGCTTTTATCTACTGGAGATATAGCTAAGAAACTTTGACAAACTTTTCAGGATTGTGTTATGCAAATTTAAATAAGTATTTAACAGCACGGTTCCTTATAATTAAAATTCTTGACATCTTGTTTTGAAGGAAAACAGATTCAATAAAACTAATATATGCACTTTTTTCCCATGACAAAAGTGAAACAGATAAATTACACTCGTTTATTATTTTTATGAATTTTGTGTAGGACTTTCCCAGAAATGTCTAACATAGAGATATAAAAGACTGAGGGCTCCTTTTATCAAGGTGCGGTAGGCGGTTAACGCATGGAATACCGCGCGTTCAACTGCCTGCCACGCTAGTCACTAACGCCTCCATTGATGAGGCGTTAGTTTTTAGGCTTGCCGCGGGGATTAGCGCATGATGAAATGTCCGACACGCTAACCCCTGTAACGCGCCTTGATAAAAGGAGCCCTGAGTTCTTTGGACGACCAGAGAATTTAATTGAGGTCATTCACTAGATGTAATTACTTAGATTTCATCAAAGCCTTTGACAACGTTCCATGTAGGAGAGGCTCTTGAATAAACTCAATGGGCAGAATTTAGGATCCAAAGTGGTATACTGGATTAGAAACTGGTTGATGGACAGAAGCCAGAGGGTGGTTCACCAGTAGATTCCATTTGACATTGTTTCTCCCCACAGAGAACTCGGTCCACTGTGGCCAGTCCTGCCTTTGGTAGTGCACCTTTGTGTCCATACCGTCCCAAAGACAGAGAAAGCAGGGAAACTTGATAAAACCACCTTGGAGATCCATTAGGAATGCCACCATTTTGAAGTCTCATCATACTTTAAGGGGCCTAGTAAGGTTTTGATGCTGTTGTAATCCTCTTTGGAGGTGCACTGAGTGAGACAGTGGAAGAGACAGGTGCTTGTTCCCATTATGTAGCAGCACAGCTTGGATGCTCCTGGATGAGCTGTGAATGAAGAAATGCCACTTTTTCAGGTTACAGATGATTCCAATTGCCTCAAACAGACTGGTCACATTGTGGCAGAAGCAGAGCCCATCTTAATGGGTAGAAAAGGTGGAAAAAGTTTGGTGACGTCTAAAGCTCAGCATTGAACTTCGTGAGACCAAAATCTCTTATCAAGTGGCCTTAAGTTTGCTCAGCTTGGAATCTAATCTGGAATGTTCTGCAAAAAAGGTCAATTTCAAAATATCAATGTCCTGGTCACAAAAGCAAGGTTTGAGGGGAATGATAGCCATTTTCTATACTTTTGTGGCATAGGCAATTCAGAGTTGAAAGTGGGTCATCTTTTGTGACCCATCACTCCTTCATCCCATTACCTGTGGTGTATTTTCCTGGATCCAGATGCAGTGGCAGCAGAGAAGGCTACAATTGACAATTATAGGCCTCTCAACAACAGCCAGCAATAGTCTAGCCCAGGGGTGTCAAAGTCCCTCCTCAAGGGCCGCAATCCAGTCTGGTTTTCAGGATTTCCCCAATGAATATGCATGTCATCTATTAGCATACAATGAAAGAGGTGCATGCAAATAGAACGCATGCATATTCATTGGGGAAATCCTGAAAACCTGACTGGATTGCGGCCTTCGAGAAGGAACTTTGACATCCCTGGTCTAGCCTCAACAACTAGATGCAGTTCAGCACTCTTCACAGCAGCTCTATCCCCTAGTGAAATATTTGTACCAGGAACCTTTCTTACAAACTGATAAATCAATGTTTGCCTGCCTAGTCTGGCAACAGCACATGGCTTCATATGATCTATCCCATACTGTGTAATTGATCCTAACCTTGATTTAAACAGTAGACAACTTGAACAATTCATACTGTGCACCCAGCCAAAAATCTGCTCACCGTTTGCGGTTTCAATCAATCTGAACATTTTCCAACATTTGGCTTTGCCGTTTGCATTTTCTTTTAGAACAATAGAAACATTTCGAATCGCATTATACAAACTATCCGATGTCTATGATTGAGATGATTTATAATCATTCTTTAGACATCTTGACTAGTATTTCACTACTCTTACACAAAGGGCTGGACTGCCCTGGCCCACTCAAACTCAGCTCAAACCGCCAATCCGATTCCTATCTGCATTCAGTCCAGTCCTGCACAGCCACACTCAGCCATCCTCAGCTTCAGCCACCAGTTTACAGAACCGGCATTTTCTTTTGACTGGGGGAGGGGGAGTTCGCGTTGGGTTTGGCTTGTGCCTGCTCAATTCAAGTTTAAGTTTCTTCATTTTTGATATACCGTTTATCATACAGGTATCTAAAACAGTTTACAATAATATGTAGTAAAAATTAAAAGAATAAAAACTTATCAGAAACTAAAAAAAAAGGGGAGACATTTACATATGAACATACATGATACATTAGAAAAGATTAAAAAATACATTGAGATAAAAATAAAAATAAAACAGGGAAATAAGAGAGGGAGGTACAATTAGGCTATTGCCTTAAGATTTCTGTAAAGGATAATCAAATTTTAAAGGAAATAGCATTTACAAGGTAAAGGCATCTTTAAAGAGGAACGCTTTAAGTTTGGATTTCAATTTATCTAAATAATTTTCTAGACAAAGATCAGTGGGAAGAGCATTCCACAGTGTGGGAGCTGTGACAGAGAAGACGGATTTGCGTATAGTGTCTTAAAAAAGAGTTCTCTTATTGGAGGAATAGTGAGCAGGTTTTGATTACTAGATCAAAGAGTTCTGTAAGATGCATATTAAAAGTTTATCAACAAAGGCTGGTTGATGCGTGTTTTTTTATTTGAAAGCAAGAAGTAATGTTTTATACGTAGAACGGTGAGAGATGGGCAGCCAAAGAGCTTTGCTAAGAAAGGGAGAAACATGATTGTATTTTTTGGCATGGTAGAGAAGTTTAACAGCAGTGTTTTGTATTAGTTGGAGGCAACGAGTTTCCTTCTGAGTTATTCCTTGGTAGAGGGCATTACAGTAGTCTAGGGTCGAGATGATGAGTAAATGAATCAGTATGTTGATTGAAGGGGATCGAGAAAAGAGGAGATAGAATGGATTAGTCGTAACTTATGAAAGCATTTTTGTGTTGCAGCACTGATTTGTTGGTGGAATGTAAGATCTTTATCCACGATAATGTGAAGAAGTTTAACTTTACTGTCCATTTGGATGGGAGAGGAGGCAATGCTATCGGGGGCACAAAGATGTTCATCTGTGGAGGTTGGATAGAGGACACTTGTAGTTTTGGAGATGTTAAGTGCAAGTTTGTTTTGTTGGAGCCAAGAGTTGATTTGATCGAGTTTGAAGTTGATATCACAAATTTCTTCGGGGAATGAGGAGTTTAATGGATGAAGTAGTTGGATGTCATCAGCATAAGTGAAGACTGTAAAACCTATAGATTGAACTAGAGTAAGTAGAGGGATTAAGAAAATATTAAAGAGTAGGGCAAAAGAATCGAGTCCTGGGGAACCCCGTAGATTTGGGTGATTGATGAGGAAATGGAGTTGTTGAACCTAACACTGTAATGTTGATCATTCAGATAAGAGCAGAACCATTGTAGGGCAGTGCCTGATATCCCGAGAGTTTCTAGTCAATTGAGAAGAAGGGGATGATCAATGGTATGAAAAGCAGATGTAAGATCTAGAGAAAGCAGAACTGAGGATTTACATTGATCTTTGAAATAGAGAATTGAGGTAGTTAGGCCGATGAGAGAATGTCCAGTAGAATGGTTTTTACAACATTCTGTATGGTAAGGATGAAGAGTGTTAGTTTTTTCAGCAAAACTGGATAGCTGGTTAAAAACCAATTTCTCAGTTATTTTCGCCAAGAGAGGCAGGTTGGCGATAGGACAGTTTTCTTTCTCCCCGTGGGCGCAGCTAAGTTGTGCAGGCATTACCCAGGGCAGCTTTGTGGATTCACAGTAAGTTGTCTCCTTGAAGCAGCAAGCAGCTACATTCTGCATCATGTAGCAGAGCTCAGCCTCCAGCAGCAGAAGCACTCCACTCCCCTGCTGTGGCCCAATAGGCTTTGTAGGAGGGCCAAGCCACAAGCACACACTATAGCAATCAACAGAATCAATAACCTCCGTAGAGCAAGGTAAGCTCAGGTAAACAGGTAAATAAATAAATATAATTTTACATAAATTATAATTTTAAATAAATAAATATAATTTACCCATCCAATCCATGACCTATTGACCCATTACCAGCTCTGAGGCAATTAAGGAAGAACACTCATTACTCAGGAGCAAAAAAAAGTTACATTGTGTAATTTCATTGACAACAACAAGAGCAGACAATAATTTAAGTGTATGGAGCATGGGAATCGGGAAAACCTAGTAAATGAAAGTGTACACCAGATATATTATTTAATGTTAGTGCAGAACATGCCAAAACTCTGTCCCCGACTCACCCCAGTGCTAAAAATTAAAATCTGGATTTTAGCATGTGGAAAGTATACTCTAAATCACAAAACTACTTTGGGACTTTCAGCTTACCCCACAGTAAGGCCTTTTTTTGGTTGAAATAAGCATGCATTAGTGCTTACCGCAGCTTAGTAAAAGGACTCCTCAGTGGATAGCAAAGATTCTGAATGGCTGGGAGAGTTCATCGTTTAATGAAATGCATTGACCCTTTCCCAGCAAAAACATTCAGAGTTGAAGAGTTAAGAATTAAATTCAGTTCATAAAAAATAAATCTCTTAATTAGAACAGAAAGATATTTTTATCCAATGCTAGAATATATGAGAGATATGATCTATGGTTTAAGATGACATTATTGCTATTATTAAGCTAAAAACTAAAGTGCAACTATTAAATGTTGTATCTACCTCAGCAATGTGATTCAGCATCAGAGCAACAGCTTTCTTAACTCGGGATGGTGAGGTACGCTGTAAGTTTGGTTCATTTTCTTTTATTTCTAATCTCCCATGTGGAATCCGCTCAGTACATAGAATGCATAGAGTATGATGGCAGAAAAGGGCCGACGGCCCAACAAGTCTGCCCATTCAAAGAACCCTCCCCCTAAAAGAACCCTCCCCTAAGCAGTATATAAGAACATAAGACTTGCCGCTGCTGGGTCAAACCAGTGATCCATAGTGCCCAGCAGTCCGCTCACGCGGCGGCCCCCAGGTCAAAGACCAGTGCTCTAAATGAGTCCAGCCTCACCTGTGTATGTCACAGTTTAGCAGGAACTTGTCCAACTTTGTCTTGAATCCCTGGAGGGTGTTTTCCCCTATAACAACCTCCAGAAGAGCGTTCCAGCTTTCCACCACTCTCTGGGTGAAGAAGAACTTCCTTACGTTTGTACGGAATCTATCCCCTTTTAACTTTAGAGAGTGCCCTCTCGTTCTCCCTACCTTGGAGAGGGTGAACAATCTGTCTTTATCTGCTAAGTCTATTCCCTTGAGTATTTTGAATGCTTTGATCATGTCCCCTCACAGTCTCCTCTTTTTAAGGGAGAAGAGGCCCAGTTTCTCTAATCTCTCACTGTACAGCAACTCCTCCAGCCCCTTAACCATGTATTTTTACACACAGCAAGCTCAGGCATCCATCAGGAACAGGGCAGGGTATAGACTAACACACATTATGTTGGATTTTCAACATAATTGGTTTGAAAGTCCTGAGGCAGGGACGAAGAGTCACAAACTGATTGTTGACACCATATTTTTGAACCTGAGAACGCATGATAAAGAGAAAATTAGCATTTTAAATTTCCAAAATAACAGAGATAGTTTAATGCCAACGCGAAAGTTTTTTATGCCGATGATGCGGTGGAGGCAGGGTCATGTGGGCTCACCTAAAACAGATAGGGTAGTTTTATGCATTGTAAATCGCTTAGGTCAGTAAAATGCAGGAGCGGTATTTCAAATCTTAAATAAATAAACATAAAACTGAGGCTTTTTTCTTTTGTGAGCATTAATATATCTTTACGCACTCCTGTTTAGTAATCAGTGAAGAGTATAATACTCGATTAAGGATTTTCAATGTACGCACATATTTTTCCCTGAAAAAAAAACAAAACAACCCACTGCACATAAAGTGGCAAGAGCATTTGTGTGTGCATGATTTTTCCTATGGTAATTTTCAGCATGATAATACATGCATTCTTTGGCTTTAGAAGCTGGCAGAATCCACATAGTGAGAAGTAGCAGTGTGCTTTCCACTAATGAGGTCAGTTATAAAGTTACCCCCAGTAGTATACGATAACAAATAGCATGAATGAAAATGGCAGCCCCACTGATCAAACCTTGCTCTTCTTCCAGGTGTTTATCTGTTTGTTAATGATTCTGTACAATTATTTGTAAGCAGGAGCTATTATGGCTGCCTTTTGGGATCTTATATATTTCAGGTGACTGCTCTGATGGTATTGTGTATTAGTTCTGGAGTACTTCTCTTTCAGCCTTTAATCTTCCTGGTAGGACCGGGGGGACTCACTCACTGTCAGCTATAGATGTGTACACAGTCACTAGAATGTCAGGGGTGGTGAAGTGTTTGATGGGATATAATCCTTAGTTATGAACTGGCATAGTGGCACTTCCTGATCGGCCAGCCTCCTGCTGTCCATTGTTACTCTGTGTTACAGTTACTGAGTGGCCTGAGGTGCAGCTGGAACTCTAAAACCCCCTCCTATGCCCATAAGTCTGAAACTACATGACATATTAACCTTTAGAAAATCTGCTTCCAGACAGCATTTATAAACACCCAAATATTTCCTGACCTTTACATTTTAGTTGAGAATTTTATATATATATATTAAAAAAAAAATAAAAAAAAATCCCTGATGTTACAACAAATTGTTTTTCAGCTGTGGCATTTTTAAACTACTTCATGGACAAACTTTGCTTTACCTTTTCCCCATCCTGTTTGAGACCAATCATTAATCATGAAGCAAAAATACTCAGACCTGAAACCTAGGTATATGATATTTTAATGTTTTTGGCATTTTGTTTCTGTCAGCTGGAAGTTTTTATCCATTTCTTTTTTATACACCATGATGGTGCAATTTATTTCAAGATTCTGTCCATGGTGATTAACCTTCCACGCCCATTCCAAACTCAGTTGGAAGACTCTAAGAGCATCATCAAGCACTACAGTGTACATTTCACTGCTGGGCTATCCACTCATGAAAGAGCACAGGATAATGTTTTGTCTATAATATTATAACTTTGTTTTCTGCTATCTATCTATCTGCAGGGCTTTTTTTGAGGGGTTACTCAAGGGTACTGAGTACCACCTCAATGTGCAGCAGCAGCTAAGAAAGCAAATAGAATGATAGGAATTATCAGGAATGGAATGGAAATTAAACATGAAAATGTTATAATGCCCTTGTATTTCTTTATGGCACAGCCACATCTTGAATATTGTGTGCAATTCTGGTCACTGTATCTCAAAAAAGATGTAGTGGAATTAGAAAAGGTACAGAAAAGGGCAATGGAAATGATAAAAGGAATGGCATGACTTCCCAATGAGGAAAGGTTAAAGCGGTTAGGGCTCATAGACTTGGAGAAGAGATGGCTTAGGAGTGATATGAGTGGAGTGGAAAGGATAGATGTGAATCATTTGTTTATCCAAAAACACTAGGACTAGGGGGCATGCAATGAAGCTACTAAATAGTAGATTTAAAACAAACTGGAGACACAACGTAGAATTAAATTCTATAATTCATTGCTGGAGAATGTGGTGAAATCAGTTAGCTTAGCAGGGTTTTAAAAAAAAGTTTGGATAATTTCCTAAAAGAGAAGTCCATAGGCCATTATTGAGATGGTTTGGGGAAATCTATTGCTTATTCCTAGGATAAGCAGTATAAAATTTGTTTTACTACTTGGGATCTAGCTAGGTACTTGGGACCTGGGTTGGCCACTGTTGGAAACAGGACACTGCGCTTGATGGACCTTTGGTCTGTCCCAGTATGGCAATTCTTATGTTTTTATGTGAGCCAAGTATAGGATAATCAAGCCTTTGAGGCTGGCTCTTAGGCATTGGTGGAATGAGGCATTATGACATCACAATCTCAGCTCTGGAATGTTGCTACTCTTTGGGTTTCTGACAGGTACTTGTACTTGGGACCTGGGTTTGCCACTGTAGGAAATAGGATACTGGGCTTGAAAGACCTTCGGTATGTCCCAGTATTGCAATTCTTATGATTTTACAGTATGTTCTTATGATGATAAAAAAAAATGACCCATGGTCCCTAAACATTAATAAAAGAGTTCAGGTTCTGCACACTCATGGATTCTGCATTTTCATGGATTCGGTGGCTGAATACAAGTGCCTGGCTATTATGGAGTGGGTCCCTCAGTGATCCTTCCACTCCTGTAGAATGGCCTGGTATTTGAGTACTGGCAACGTTTTGGCTAGAAAAAAAATGCACTGCATCTGAAATTGTGAAGTAATTCAAGTACCTTCTTTATATACATTAATCACCGCTCATCACGATGATGACTACAAAAATAATACTCTTCATTTTGTTTTAGCTCTAACATTCAAAGCCCAAAATACTAAAGAACCTGCCTTCATCCACAAACTTCTCATCCCTCATGATCTGCCTAGATCCCTAACATCCACCACCCAACATCTCCTCCATGTGCCCTTATTAAAGATTATCAGCACATGTCATTTGCCGTTAACTGTGCCCACGATCTGGAACTCTCTACCAACCCACATCAGGGCAGAACATAATCTGGATAATTCAAAGGAGAATTAAAAGGCTTCCTCTTTAAAGATGCTTATGAAAACTGATTCTGTCTTTTTAATGCTTATGGTCGAACAATAAACTGATCTTATCTCTCTTCCCTTTTGTTTTTCCCTTCATTGTTTGCTTTTCTTTTGAATATTGTAGTTCCTCCCCCTTGCCTCCTGTTTTATCGTATGTCAATTATGTCCTGTTTTATTAGTTTTTAGTTTATATTTCCCTTTTATTATTACTGTAAAACGCGTGGAGGGGCATAATCAAAAGAAACATCTAAGTCGCCCAAAATCGGCTAAGTAAAAGGTCCATTCCCGAAAAATACATCCATAAATATTTTTTTTTTTTCAAAAATCTAGTTGGACAACCAGCCTTTTGATTGTCCAGACCACTAAGTTGTCTATCGTTATACCCCATTCTCGTCCAAAAATTCATCCAAGTCAAAAATGTCCAGAACAAGACCTTTTGGACATGGGCAGGGTCAGCAACGTGATGGACTGGCCACCCAAACATTGCACCAGACTAGTGGGGTACCTTACAGGGCACTGCTGTGAACTTCACAAAAAGGGTGCCACATAAACATCTCACCACAACTCCCTTATAGGTCATGGTGAGCCCCCACAACACACCCAGAACCTACGAGACCCACCTACCATCCCAATAGCCCTTTATGGCTACAGGTGCCACTTATATGGCAGTATAAAAGGTTTTTTGGGGGATGCACATGTTTCACCATGAATGCAATGATTAAAGTGGCTTATGGGCCTGGGTCCTCCTCTCCATGGTTCACTAACCCACCAAGACTACTTAAGCCACCTCTGTGCAGCTCTACTAGGCTTTCCTATGCCAGGTGCTGATGTTCTGGAGGCAAATATGTAAAGTTGTTATTATGATTTTTAGGGGGGGGTCAGTGATCACTGGGGCAGTGTGTGTGTGTGTGGGGGGGAGGGGTCTGTACTTTGTGTCTGGTCACTTTGGATACCTTCTGTAGACTTAGACCTAGGTTTAGATGGCCTAAGTCACAACATTCAAGTTCCATCTAGACAGTGTTATAAAACTTATGCTTATACTTGCAGTACGACTAAGTCTAAGATGGCCCACAGCCCACCCAAATCCCGCCCTCGACACTCCTCCTGAAAAGCCCCTTTTAGCTCTGGCCTAAGTTGTTTTTAGATACATCTAAAACCCGGTTCAATTATTGGCATTTGGACGACCTGTGTTACTGATCGTCCAAGAGCTAGTTTAGGCCGGTTTTTAGATGTATTTCTGTTTCAATTATGAGCCCCTTAGAATTCATGATTGGTGTTTTATCAAAATTTTAATAAATTTGGAATTGGAGACCACACTTTCAGAAGGAGAGAAATCAGATGAAGTTTGTCTAAAAAAAATGCTACAGAAGGCTAATGGTCTCTATCATAAAGCATGTGGAGACAGACTTAGGGACATGTAGCACTGATTGCTACCTGTCCTATTTTATACTTATGGACCATGTGGCACTTAGGGCCCGATTCTATAAATAGCACCTAAATTATAGGTGCTTAGGAGGAATGCAGTGCTTAGTGCATGTCAGTCTTAAGTTTGACACCGTTTATAGAATCCTCCTAGCAGTGCCTAAAGTAGACTTATGCTCCAATAGGCATCTGAATATTAGGCATATATAATGTGACCAAACATCTTGTTTTAAAACGGGACTGTCCCATTTTTAGATCCCCTGTCCCTTTGTCCCCACGTACAGCTTCGGGATGCCAAAATGTCCCGTTTTCAGAGAAAGCGTCCCGAAGCTGTACGTAGGGACAACGGGACAGGCAATCACTTCCTCTCCCTCCCTGCCACACCAAAGCCAGCCTGCTTCCCTACAGCGCCCAAAGCCTGGCCTACCACCAATTCAAACCCCACCCCCACCCAATGCAACTGAAGAAAAGCAAGGTCCAAGTGCCGGCCCACAAGCTTTCTTCCCGATGTCAATTCTGACATCAGAGAGGGCGTTCCAGTCCAGCCAGGTGATGGCTGAGTTAGGGTTACCAGACATCCGGGAAACCCCAGATAGGTCCTGTTTTTAGAGGACAGACTTTCCAAAACCTGGTGTTTGTCCAAGTTTTGGAAAACCGCTACAAGCTCCAGCCGCATCTGGAGGTCCTCTGAGCAGGTGTGGATGAAGTCACACGCATCTGCGCATGCTCCAGGCCCTCCAGATGCAGCTGAAGCTCATCGCAAAGAGAGGAGGCTTTCTGGGGGCAGGGCTAGGGTTACCAGAATTTCCTCTATAAAAAAAAAAAAAAAAAAAAAAGACGCATGACCCCGCCCATTCCACCTCATCCCCAGCCCTGCTCTGAGCCCTACCTCTACACAAACTGCTTGTCTCCTTCCCCAAGCTTGGGGCCATGTCTGACTGTCCTCTACAAATGTGCAGACGTTGACTTGATGACATCCAGACAAGGCACCGAGCTCAGAGCCTTCCAAAACCCGGACAAACTGCTGGGTTTTGGAAATCCTTCTGGGAACTCGGAGAATCCTCTAAAAAGAGAACATGTCCAAGTTTTCCTAAACGTCTGGTAACCCTAAGCTTATCCTTCTTTTCTGGAGTTGACAGTGGTAGAGGAAGTTCAATAGTTGTGTAAAGCCTGGTTTTGTAATTATATATTCAAAACAATTTAATCACTTGTTCAGGGTTAAATGGTCATTTTCAGTGTTACTTAACCAGTTAGTGTTGCTGAGAATGTCCAGTTATTGCCAAACTAAAAAATGACTGTTTTGGAGGCATTCTGGGGGGGGGGGGGCAGAGTTAGCACTTGGCCAGTTAAGTGCCAATATTCAGCACCTATCCAGCTAAAGTCACTGCACAATTAGGACTTCATCAACCTTTCATGCAGGTTAAGTGCTGAATAAATCAGCCTTGGTTTAGTTGGTAAATGTTGAAGCCCAAACATGAGCCAGCATTGAATTTCTAGACATACTGCCAACGGCTGAATATCACCTCCAAAATTTTTGTAGATAAATCTGAGATGATTTTGCATAGTGCCAGGTGTTATGGAATTGTCTTATAGAAACATGATGGCAGATAAAAGCCAAATGGCCCATCCAGTCTGCCCATTCACAGTAACCATTATCTCTTCCTCTCTCTAAGAGATCCCAAGTGACTATCCCAGGCTTTCTTGAAATCGAACACAGTCTCTGTCTCCACCACCTCTACTTGGAGACTGTTTCACGCGTCTACCACCCTTTCTGTAAAAATAGTATTTCCTTAGATTACTCCTGAGCCTATCACCTCTCAACTTCATCCTATGCCCTCTCATTCCAGAGCTTCCTTTCAAACCTCCTGTTAAGTGGTCCTTGTGATACTGTATATTGTTCTGGGCTGTCAAACCCCCAATATTTTGGTCTTCATGTAGATGAGATTTCCTTTTATACATGTATGGATAATTATATATTACCTAAACTGCAAAACATGCCAAAGGTCGCACATGGGATGCCCTGTTTTGCATAGGGGCTGCACATGGAAAATGGGATTGAAGATTAATTAGGCAAAATCAGAAATTTTAATATGTAGTAGAAGGCCATGTCCAGGACCAGCTGTCAGTCATGACATAGCTCTGGGCTCTATCACATTGAGAATGCCCCAGAAAAGGTCTTGGAGTAATTGTAAATTCTCCCCTTTCATTGAGGCCTGTTTTTGAATACCTGATATCTATGTTGTCAGCTGTGTTATTATAACTGATTCGTGTGCCTGCTGATTTTAGGGCAGTTCTACCGATCTTGATATTGGTAAGTTTGGATTATTGTAGTTCTTTGTTTTTAGGCCTGTCTTCATCTGTGTTTGAGACACTGCAATCGATTCAGAACTCTATTGCTGGGTTACTAACTGGAGTCTCTCAGTCTGAGCATATTAATCTGATTGTTTCTTCATTGCATTGGTTAGAAGACTACTGTACCTTTAGAAAACAGCTCAAGAAGCTTTTTTAGCCAGACGTTTGGTGACTGAGAACTCTACCTTGAAGAGGGTCGATTTGAATATTGTATTACTACAACTATAAGCTTTCCCCTGGATTCTATATAGGTTAACCAAGTTTACATGCACAGGGCAGATGCATGCTCAGATTAATTAGCAAGGTATTAACAATCATTGGAGTTAATTGCAATAGTATGAATATGTATTTGCCTTACTTGCTATTCTTTAACATCGGTATCTCAATTTTCTAGCACAGAGAGAACTCTAAAGGGGTGTGTTAATGGGAGGGGAATGGGAAGATCATGGGGCGTTCCTAGAAGTTAGGCGTGATGCTATAGGATGCTGTCATTTGCATACCCAACTGCTGAAATTTAGACACCAATGCTAAAATACAGAAGTTTATAACATGACATTAGGTGTTCATTAAATAATTTAAAGATTTTTCGGTTTATTTTTTAAGTCTTCAGAATGTGCCTACCACCAACCAATCAATTCCTGGTTGAGGTGTTCCAAGGCAAATTGATCCTCAGACTTTTTTTTATTTATTATTACTATTCTTAAAACTTCAATATTTTTGAGTGCTTCTCTTAGTGCTATAACCTTCTAAAAGTTCAAATACTTAAGTGACTTTTCTTTTACTTAGCTTTTCATGCTTGCTGATGCAGCGGATCAATACCGAAGGGGTAACTTTAGTAATATTGTTACAACTGTTAAACAAAACAAGATAGAATTATAAGACTGGTTAAAATATCTTAGCAAGGAAGTGATTTAGCAAGCCACGATCTTTGTGTACTTGTTTTATTCCCCACCGGGGACTTCTTGATAAAGCCTTTGAAGAAACATGGCGGAGATTACAGGTTCCTACCCGACATTAAATTTCTGAACAACGACTCATTCAATCAACAAGCATGAAAAGCTAAGTAAAAGAAAAGTCGCCTAAGTATTTGAACTTTTAGAACGTTATAGCACTAAGAGAAGCACTTTAGAAACACTCAAAAATATTGAAGTTTTAAGAATAGTAATAATACATTTTTTTTAAAAAGTCTGATGGGGCTCCATGCAAAGCACCTTGTATAGAATATTAATTTAGTGTAGATCTTTCCAGCACCAATTTTTGACACCCTGTACTAAATCTGGCCCTTTATGTTATATAATGTTTTAAGTATCTCATTATGTATGTTTTCACTGTACACCCTGGGCCTGATTTTGAAACCACAGGAGGCAACCTGACAGGGGACACCAGCTTGAAATTCAGCAGCTGACACTTAGCCAGCAAAGCCAGCTTTAATCAGCTGGCTGGCTAAGGCTAATGGCCAAAGATAGACCTGCTTTTTAGGTGGGTCTTTCTGGCCACATGCCTCAGCCGGCCAGCTGATGAAAATCAGCGGTGACATAGCCAGTCACCAGGCAAGCCAGTGAGCCAGAATATCAGCAGACGGCTGGCTAAGTCCCGCTGAATATCAGGTCCTGTGTATATATAAATATTTTAAATAAATAAATAGGATGCCCGGGCCAGTTTATTCCGTTTCCCCAGTATTTTACAAAAAGCTCTGCTGAGTGTGGAGCTTGTTGTAAAATACATGTAAGGATAAGAGTGTTTGTATGTCCTAGCATATACTGTAAACCAGAGCATCCATTTTACAGAACTGCATCCCTCAGTGCTGTGCACATACGAGATCTACATGTAGAAGCAGTGGCGTAGCAAGAGTAGCAGGCACCTGAGGCAGTCTCCCCTACCCTTTCTCCACCCCACTCCAATGAATATGCATTGAAAGCAATGCATGCAAATAGATCTCATGCATATTCATTGGGGAAATCCTGAAAACCTGACAGGAATACGGCTCTCGAAGACCAGAGTTCCCTACCCCTGAACTAGTGGAACAGAATAAATCTTTGTAGTGGAAGTTTGAGATGGGTGTTAGATACCATAGAGTTTAGCAAAATTGTCCTCTAGGTTATTGTTAGAGACCCCAGGTGCAAACAATCAGTTGGCTGGCACTTGCACCCTTCTCAGACCAGGTATAAAATCTGATGCAGAAATTTATTAAACTCTGGGTAAATTTTCATAAAATCTTTGTCCTGGCCATCTACATGTGGAAATGGGAGCTTTCTGAAATCTCCACTTGCATGTCAATGTAATGTAAATGTTTCTTTTTCCATACGAAGATGCTTCTAGAATAACTGATCTGACATTCCTTCCTCCTGAATGTTCTATTTGTCATATAGTTTCCTCGGTCTCTTTGTTCTGGTCCCTTGTTCAGAACATTTTTTTAAATTGCATTTTGGTTATGTTTCTGTTGCCCAAAATGTACAATCTGTTTCAGTTTTATCAAGAACAGTTGAGATTCGATTGTTTGCATCATGTTGGCCTTTTGAAACAGGGGCCTCAGATGAGGTTGTCACTTCATAACTGGAGCTATGGGATTTGACATTTGATAATTTACTAGATCCAGCTGTTCCCATCACTTCATGTGAATCTGTACACAGAACTAATTGGGCCCCTCGGTTTATTTTGGAGTTGATAATGAAGAATCATCAAGCGCGACAAACTGTGTGTAAATGGTACAAATCTTGTTTGGCATCTGACAAAGACACCTATGCTTCTTTGAGGTCTCTATGTACATCTTTGATAAAAATAATTAAGGAAGTGTTTTTTGCAAAAAGAATTTGCTCTGCTAATAGCTATCCATGGGAAATTTTTATATGCCATCCAACAATTTACTTGCGATTCCCAGGATAGTTCTTTTTGTTCTGCTATTGTCTTCCAAAGTGTATCTTCCTTTACTCAGAGGACAGTGTGAATTATATGTGCCCTAGAGTTGAAAAGGATGTTCTAATCTACCTTGACATGATAGAACAGCAAGCTCTATGGATCACATTCTACCAGTAAATTATAAGAGAATGACATGGGGACAAAATTTTTCCCCGTAGGAACTCATTTTCCCTGCCCCATCCCCGCGAGTTTTATCACTGTCCCTGTCCAATTCTTGTAAGCTCCGTCTCAACCGCAGAAGCCTTGAACACATACGATTTTAAACTGTGTGAGGCTTGTGCAGATGAGGACAAAGCTTGCAGGAATGAGAACGGGATGAGAAAAATCAGCTCCCGCGGCGATGGGGAAAAATTTGTCCTCGTGTCATTCTCCTAATTATGAGGATATACTAAAGGTTCTTACCAGTCGATATTCACCTGGTGGCAGTGAGCATTTTGTTAAACACTGCAAGCAGTCAGGTTATATCCAGCTACCAGCATTAAATGTTCAGGGCTGAATGGATGATTGCTTGCTCAGGCAGGTTCCAAATGATATTCAGTTGGGATCTATATATAAAAGACATTTATGCAGGACACACATAAGAAGACACTATATCCTTTCCTTCCTGAGAAAGACCCTTCTTCCTGTTCTCCTGAAAAAAGCCCCCTTCTATCCCCCCTCCCCCAGTATCCCCCAACCCTAGAAGAACACCCAGGCCTACAGCTGTAGTCACTGGTGGCTCACTGGTCTTCAGGGCAGGAGCGATGGCCAGTATGGTGTATCAATTTGTGACTCAGATCCCATCATATATACAAGATACGACTGGATTAAAAAAAAAACCCAAAAACAAACCAACCCACACCTCAATGCAATTAGGGTGGAGGATGAAATACTATATACAATCCCAATATACAATCATTCCAAAAGACCACGTCCACCCCTTATCCCGACTGAGTTCCTCTTGAAATTAGCAGCAATAACTATGATAAAGTTTTTCAATTTGAAAATGATCTGTTCTGTCAAAAATCAAGGATAAACACCATATGGTTTGGATAAGAATATGGAATGGTAACATTTCTACTAGATGTTATCTATGGCAGCGTAAGAGGATAAGAATGCCGCCACCGGAACAATATTGGGAGGTAAGAACATAAGAAGTTGCCTCCACTGAGGCAGACCAGAGGTCCATCTTGCCCAGCGGTTCGCTCCCGCGGCGGCCCATCAGGCCTATTGCCTGAACAGTGGTTCCAGACTAATTTTGTAACTTACCTCTAATCCTAACCCTAAACCTACCTCCACTCCTATCTGTACCCCTCAATCCCTTTGTCCTCCAGGTACCTATCCAAACCTTGTTTGATGCCCTGTAGCGTGCTCCTGCTTATCACATCTTCCGGTAGCGCGTTCCATGTATCCACCACCCTCTGGGTGAAAAAGAACTTCCTGGTATTTGTTCTAGACCTTAGATCAGTAAGATGTTTAATTACTGAAAGTGTGGATTCACTGTTTCAAATGAAGAATTTTTAATATCGAATATTGAAATTCTGATGTAACGTCCCTGTGAACAGAGTTTGTGGATGGAGATGCGCAAGGAATTAGAATAGACACTGAAATAAGAAAACAATTGAAAAACAGCATTTGACTTGGCTGGTGAAATAGACCTTATTACAAGTAAGCCAACATGCGATTACATTGATGTCTTTAAAAACGTGATGGCACCATATTGCCGATGTCTGAGAAAACTGGCAGTGCTGTATTGAAGACTAAGTAAGAGATAGATTAACAAGAAAACATCTGAAAGGTAGTAAATTGTTAAGGAAAAGTTTTCATGGGCTGCATACGAAGGGGTTTCATCAGTCGTAAGGCGGAAGTCATTATGCCATTGTATAGATCCATGGTGAGGCCCCATCTGGAATACTGTGTGCAATTCTGGAGGCCGCATTATCGCAAGGATGTGCTGAGACTGGAGTCGGTGCAAAGAATGGCCACCCGGATGATCTCGGGACTCAAGGATCTACCATACGAAAAACGGCTTGACAAATTACAGCTATACTCGCTCGAGGAGCGCAGAGAGAGAGGGGGGACATGATCGAGACGTTCAAGTATCTTACGGGCCGCATCGAGGCGGAGGAAGATATCTTCTTTTTCAAGGGTCCCACGACAACAAGAGGGCATCCGTTGAAATCAGGGGCGGGAAACTATGAGGTGACACCAGGAAATTCTTTTTCACTGAAAGAGTGGTTGATCGCTGGAATAGTCTTCCACTACAGGTGATTGAGGCCAGCAGCGTGCCTGATTTTAAGGCCAAATGGGATCGGCACATGGGATCTCTTCACAGGGCAAAGGTAGGGGAGGGACATTAAGGTGGGCAGACTAGATGAGCCGTGGGCCCTTATCTGCCGTCTATTTCTATGTTTCTATGTTTATAGAAATGGAGATTGCTTGTTGAGATTTACCTTGATGCAGCAGGAGTGAAACAATACCTGTGAAATACTGGTCGCATTGGTGACAACACAGTGGCAGAGAAAGAAGTTTCACACTGAAGTTAAGAAAAAAGTAAAGAACATAAGAATTGCCGCCGCTGGGTCAGACTAGTGGTCCATTGTGCCCAGCAATCCACTCACACGGCGGCCCTCTGATCAAAGATCAGTGCCCTGAGACTAGCTTTACTTGAGCACATTCTGGTTCAGCGGGAATTTGTCTCTAACTTTGTCTTGAGTTCCTGGAGGGTGTTTTCCCCTATGACAGACTCTGGAAGAGCGTTCCAGTTTTCCACCACTCTCTTGGTGAAGAAGAACTTCCTTACGTTCGTACGGAATCTATCCCTTTTCAATTTTAGAGAGTGCCCTCTCATTCTCCCTACCTTGGAGAGGGTGAACAGCCTGTCCATATCTACTAGAAGTTGACGAAGAAAAAACTAAGATAAGTTTCATGGTAGAATTAAGAAGAAAACTGCTCCTTTATACTGCTGGTTTTGGAATCAGTGATTTTTCTTGAGGCTTAAGACGTATGACACTCTTATAAATACTTATTCATATGAACTTACTAAAGACAGAGAAGACATAGAAGTGCAGATTATTTTACAATAGTACACTGCCAAAAAAAATTCATTAAAAAAATAGAAGTAATTGAAATAGTAAAAGAGAAATAGAATTAAAAAAGAAATAAATCAAAGGGGTTTGGTTTTTTTTGCCAATGACTATCAGGAGCAACGTGATTCATCACGCTTTGAAGCCAGATCGGGTATACTGCTCCAGACTGAGGCGTTTTTACCTCGTAAAAGGTAGTAAATAAGAAGAGCAAGTAAATAACTTGATATAATTAAGTGGGGACTAAGATATCACAATTTACCAGTTTAATGTTATATTATTTCAATTTTGGAGGTGTTATAATTTTAAAAAGCACTAGTACAAAAATGGTACAATTTCATGTAGAGAACCAACAACTAGCTTTAAATTTTGTGTAATATGTTATTTACCTACCTGGAATTTCTAGGAAATTATGCAAAAATACACAAATTAATGCTCTGATAATAGCTTGTGTTTGCATTTTATGCCTCAGTTATCAATTCAACCATATTGACATTAACACATTAGTTTCATTTTCTCATTCACAAGTTTTCAACATAGCATCGTCATAGCGATAATCTAATATTGAAAATGTCCAAAAAGAAAAACAAGAATGCAGGTTTGGACTCATTTACATCATTTGTGGGATCAGGTAGAGAATGAACTGTAGCTGAACTACTAACTGTCAGGGATCTCATTAGATATGGATTGTATTTGAGAGGCATCAGTGACCAAGACAGATGAAATCACAGCACTGAACTGGTCAATGACCTAATGACTGGATTACTTACTAAGCGGTACAAAGCAAATCCAAAATTCAGTGGTCCTGTTATAAACCACCATATTAGGATTAAAGCAAGGTTGAAATCCATATAGGAATAAGCCAGCAAAGTTTCTGTGGGCTCTAAATAATCTTAGATTCTTGAACTTCCTAAAAATACCTTCACTATCTGCAAAAGAAGTCTTAAAAAAATATTTTCTTGAAGTTCTTAATGTTCCACATGATACTTTTCCCCCTTTCTCAAAAATATACTATTTGCCAACAAAAAGACTGGAAGAACAATATCCTTCAGAACAACAAAAACAGGGTGAACAACGATGTTGGAATCCTCAATGAAGGAGGTAGCTAGTCCAGCTACCTTATTAGCTACGGTGGTTTTATCACCAGATAAGAACTGGATATTAAAGCTGTACTTCAAGAATAGACAAAGAATTTCTTGGACTCAAAAGTTCAGATATTTCCTCATGTGACAAAAGAAACTCAGAAATGAAGGAAATAATTTTTGCTTCTTAAGCCAGGGGGCATTGCAATGGGGGCATTATTTTTATTACATTACCCATGCAAATGTATTGTAAAGTATAAGTCCTGTAATTACATTTTCTTCGAACCCTCACAGTTAACAGGATTTCTCTCCATGAAACGCCTTGAAGGGGAGATAGTAACAAAGTAAATCTATTAGACACTTTTGTATCATTCTCAGCTATCCGCCTAATGGTTACGACATTCTCTTTTTTCGTTATTTTGGTTTCTCACTCATGACTACATCTTGGATCTCTATATTTGGGACTTTAAAATGATTAAGTGAATAACTTTGTATTTAATTATTATTTATCTTTGGTGGATATTAATGATGTCTTAATCATATTCTGTACAAAAAGTTCATTCTTGATAATTTGTTTAAATAAAAATAAATAATTACCAAAAAAAAAAAAAGTTTCTGTGGGCAGAACAAAACTGGAGAAGAAAGATTTATGGAGAAGCTCGACACACTGATGGACATACTTGCCTGCAAGTGTGAAGTAAAGAGTTGTACAGATGCGAGATGCAATTCTGCCTGTGTCAGTGGAATACACATACTTTGTGACTTCAGCAGAGAGAAGATTCCTGTGACTGAGTCAACCTTTATAAAAAGTCAAAGAGAGAAAGTTGAGTGTTGGACCTCAGATTGGACAAGTTGACCTCCCTGAGACTAGAAGACAAGAACTACACAAAGAAAGGCAGGCAAAAAATAAATAAATAAAATAAAATAAAATGGACACTTAAGAGTGTAAAAAGAAGAGCAAGAGATAATGGGAGAGATATGTGCTTGAGAAGAACAGGAATATTCGAATGATGTTGTGGAAGAACCAATGGAGGAAGCACCTCTTTCTCTAGAGAAAGCTAGGAAGAGGCCAAATTATGTATTATACTGAATATATAACCAACATAGCTGTTGCCAGTTTAAGACACAATGCTGGACTGAGAGAGACACCAGAGATTGCTAGTACTGTCTGGATTGATGCAGAACTCATCCCTCACTTAGACACTGCTTTAGTGATTGATCATAAGAAGGTAAAGAGTGCTCAGATGAGAATCATGAAAGAATTGGATGCACACTTTGAGGAGGAACTGTAGCAGAATGGCATCAGTTGCTTTTCCTTTGATGGTCATCGTGATGATACTAGAGTCATGTTAAAGGCAGAAGAGAATGGCAAAATGTATCCAGGTATTAAGCAAGAGGAACACTACACAGTATGTATGGAGCCGGGAGGCAGATATCTGTGGCATTCTGTTCCTGCAAAAGCAACAAAAGAGAAGACTCGTGCAGAAATAATTGCATGCTTGAGAGAAAGAGGAGCAGATAAAACTTTTCAAGCTATTAGAGATGATTTCTTTAATGTAAACACTGGTTGGTATAGAGGAGTGATGCATTATTTTGAGGAGAAACTACAAAGGAATCTTGTGTGGATTGTCCTTAAAACTTCAGAGGCGAACTACCATTTGTGCACTTGGTGACTGCTTTAAGCAACAACAAATCTGATGTGCCGGTGCGGGGCCTAAGGACGCTATTGGGGCGGCAGCTGGCTGGAGAGCAGGAGGACTTTCCTCCTGCTCCCGAAGATTTTGAGCGACATAGGAGCAGGAGAAGAGTCTGGGCACCCCTCCTGCTCCCGAAGATGGGAGCCTGCCTCGAAGGATCAAAGGAGCAGGAGGGACCGGGCACCCCTTCTGCTCCCAACAATTGTAAAGATACCGGGGTAGGTGGGTGGCCTAGGAGCAGGAGGGACTGAGCACCTCTCCTGCTCCCAACTTTGGTGTCGGGTCAGGCCGTGCCGGTCGGGGTAAGTGCCGTGCTGCTTTCTTATTTTTTTTCCTTCTTCTTTTTCTAGCACTGATGGCAGGAGGGAGTTGGCATCCCTCCTGCTTTATTCTCCGGGGGGGGAGGGGGTGGTCACAGCAGAGTAGTGCAGGCCCGCTTTAAAGCCACAGGCTTGCACTGCAGGGAACGGTGGCAGAGAGCAGGAGAGTCCGGGAGCAGGCAAGAGAGATCTGGGCTGGGCTGAGCTCTGACAGCAGTGACAGGAAACTGCTTCTCCTGTCACTACTGTCAGGGTGTACGTATGAGCGGGGATCACTCTGGCCGTGGGTAGGGGGAGGGGGCGTGTTAACGATCATCCCCATTTGCATGCAGGCCTTTACTGAATTGGTCGGCTGGCATTTAAACGGAAATGGATCGCACACGATTTGGAGGTTTAGTGAATCTAGGCCAAAGACTGTAGAAGTCCATCTGGCATCAGCTTCACTTCCCCACCGCTGGGGCTGCATTTAAGAATTGCTCCTGTGCATCAAGAACAAAATTATAGTTGTTTATCTGATGATCTTGTAAGTTTTGCATCACTGCTATCCTCGTTCTATTTAGGGAACCTTTGTGTCTATCCCATGCATTTTTGAACTTGGTCACCGTTTTAGCCTCCACCACCTCTGCAGGGAGGGCATTCCAGATATCCACCACCGTCTCTGTGGAAAAAGTATTTCCTGTCATTACTCCTACGTCTACCACCTTGCAACCTCATATGTTCTGTTTTACTGCTTCTTTGTCTCTGGAAAAAATTTGTTTTTAAGTTCTTCTCATATGTCTCTCAGTACAATCCCAATATCATTTTTGTCAGCTTCCTCTGGAATGCTTCACATCTTCTCACATTTGTAGCAAGATATGGCCTTCAGAACTGAACACAACATTCCAAGTGAGACCTCACCAGCAACTTATACAGGGGCACTAGCACCTCCCTTTTTCTGCTGGCAATTCCTCTCTCTATGCAGTCCAGCATCCTTCTGGCCAAGGCCACCTCTTTGCCACACTGTTTCACAGCCTTGAGATAATCAGACACTATCATGCCAAGGTCCCTTTCTCAGTCGGTGCAAATCAGCTTCTCACTCCCTAACATATACAGCTCCTTTGGATTTTTACTCCTCAAATGCATCAGTCTGCACTTCTTTGCATTAAATTTTAACTGCCAAACCTTAAGACTATTCTTCCAATATTTGCAGATCGCTTTTCATGTTTTCTATTCCCCCCCCCCCCCCGGAGTGTCTACTCCGTTATAAATCTTTGTGTCATCTCCAAAAGGGACACACTTTTTCTTTTAATCCTTCAGGGGGCTCTGGGGGGTGCGGAGGGGGCAGCAGGAGAAAATAGGCATGCCTCCTGCTGGGCAACTTCAGGAGGGTTTGGAGTCTTGTTGGGAGAGGGATGGCAGCTGGAGTGAGTGGACATCCTTCCTGCCAGGTAACTTCGAGATAGAGGTACATGGGAGGGGGGGGGGGGGGTAAAGGCACGCATGCAGCAGGGGGAGGAGTGGGAGGCAGAGAGGAGGATAGGTTCCAGTGCCCTCACCATGATGATACCTGGGGTGGACCACTGCCCCGCCGCCCCTTATTATGCCACTGCTCATATGCCAAACAGCCTCACATACAGCATATCATAAGTCTAAAAAATCTCCCAAAATAATTCCCAGCTGCCCCCCATCCCATCTTTCCCCCTGTCTGCCTCCCTCCCTCCCTCCCCCCAGGTCCACCATTTCTCCCTTTCTCTTCCCAACATTTCTTACTTCAAGTATCTTTTTCACTCTTCCTCCACACTACCCCAGGTCCAACCTCTGTCCCTTCATCTCTCTCTCTCTCCTCACAGCCCAGCATGTGTTCCCTCCCGCGCCGGCCCGGAATTACAAGAAGATGCAGCAGGGAAAATAAATAAAACAAACATTAACATACCTTTAATTTTCATGATTAATTGCAATTAATCGAATAAATCCATACAGAAACAGTTTTAGAACATTACCTCCATAAAACCCCAAGTGGCGCCACTCTTTTTCTGAGCATGTTTTAAGAGGTCCCAAAGCGTGTCATTAGAGCAAGACTAACAAGTCCCATGCAAATTGTCGAGGAACAACAATTTGATACTCAGAAAGGCCATGTAACTGGTCATACTCAGGGTTCGCAAGGCTGCCATTTAATAGGCTCTGACGCAGGATAGGGTTGGGTTACCGTCTACTGAAGGCAATGATGAAAGGGCACTCTGTAAACATACAGGATCTCGTAATTTATGTTGATGACATTTGTGGACAAAATACAGTTCTTCACATTCTTTAAGAGAAGTGCAGCAACAGGTCATTGCTGTTTCTCTGCTCACTTTCATTCCTGATATAAAACAATGCATGCCCTGGAGTATCTCACTGCCATTAGAAGAAGCTTTGACATTTAGCAGGGGTTGGGGTTTTTTTATGGACACATTCAGCTCTAAATTAGTTTGAAGAGTAAAGCAAAATCTAAGACATGGTTTAAAAAAAAAAAAAGCCACTCTTCTGCAGCTGCTAAGAGATTATCAGAGGTCAACAAAACCTTTTGTGAGCACTGGCAGCCAATCCAGAGCAGGCTTCTTAATGCATATACAATTATAGATATTTGGGGATTTTTCTTACGTTAGTGGATGTTTTATGGTTCAGTTTGGTGTTTTTTTTTTCATTTTCATCAAGCAAATACCAACTTCAATGAAAACATCCCATGACAAATCACTTTCCCCTTATGTCCCTTCTATCCCATCCCCACCCTCTCTTACAGATTCATCTTTAGATTGAAACAACATTCATTATCTCCCTTCTACACTGTGAGGTCAATCTCATAAGAAATGGATGCCATATGGGGGGGGGAACCCCTAAAACCACACACCCTACATTTTCCATGCTATGCTCACCATCAGGGTTGTCGGGCACACCGCATCCACAACAAAACATGCCTTTGTTTTCACTACATTTCAAACACAGATGACTGCCTTCCAAACAAATAACATTTCAGCGCCACTTCAAAGACAGCCTGTCACGCAGGTCCAATAGTAGATTTCTGCACTCAGACAAAACTGTAGGGATAGGTAACCTCAGGGTTCACACATTTGGGGCAAGCTTTGGAGGGTAAAGAAGAGAATAGAGATGCTGGACATGAGAAGAGGAGAAAGGAAAGGAAGGGGGAGATGCAGGACTATGGAAGTGATGGGAGATGCCAGTCTATCGGTCAGGGAGGGGGAATGCACGATATAAATTTCACCTGGGGCATCAAATATCTTGATCCAGCCCTGCAAAAATGCCATCCTTACCTTTTTAAATAATTCCTAACCTAGTACTCACTTATAATAATAATAATAATGACAACTTTATTCTTATATACCGCCAGACCACAGATGGTTCTAGGCAGTTCAGAAGTAAGCTGAACGTCCAAGAAATATAGAATTCAAAAAAGTACATCAGTTTCTTAAAAAGTGTAAACAGTACATAATTATATTTTTAAAGAGATTAGGGAGCTTAGGTACAAATTTGTCAAATAGTTGTGTCTTTAATAATTTTCTAAAAGAATAATAAGATGGGACTCCTGGCATGATTTTGCCAAACCAGACATTCATTTTTGGCTGCCTGAAAAGAGAGGGTCCTCTCAAGAAATCTCTTAACAACACGATTTGACGGTAGGGTAAGAAAATAAATGACCGCTACGTGTGGGCTTATTAGAGTGATTTAAAGAGAAATGGGAAACCAGATAACCTGAAGACATACCGAAAATTGATTTTAAAGCAAACACATGCGAATTTAAACAAAACTCTGGTCTCAATTGGCCCTTGTATCGCCCTATGGTACGGCAGCACCTCAAATACTGTGTGCAATTTTGGTTGCCGTATCTCAAGAAAGGTAAAGCAAAAGGGCAACGAAAATGATAAAAGGAATGGGACATAAGAATTGCCACTGCTGGGTCAGACCAGTGGTCCATCATGCCCAGCAGTCCGCTCCTGCGGCCCCTAGGTCAAAGACCAGTGCCCTAACTTAAATGACAGGGTTAGTGGAGGTCGATATTCCAAACCATGATCTTCATTCTTTTGGTGACTGTAGACTGAAAATCTCATCCTGTCATAAGAAACTGGTTTTTAATAGGGAGATCCCAGAAAAACATGTGTATGGTCTGCAAGTGCCAGACTGGTAACAAAAAAAGGCAGATTAAAACATAAGAACATAAGCAGTGCCTCTGCTGGGTCAGACCAAAGGTCCATCATGCCCAGCAGTCCGCTCACACGGCGGCCCATCAGGTCTAGATCTGTATAGTAATCTTCCATCTATACCCTTGTATCCCCTTTTCTTTCAGGAAGTCATCCAATCCCTTCTTGAACCCCAATACCGTACTCTGTCCTATCACACCCTCTGGAAACTCATTCCAGGTGTCCACCATCCTTTGAGTGAAGAAGAACTTCCTAGCATTGGTTCTGAATCTGTTCTCTCTTAATTTTTCCGAATGCCCTCTCATTCCTGTAGTTTTTGAAAGTTTGAAGAATCTGTCCCTCTCCACTTTCTCTATGCCCTTCATGATCTTGTAAGTCTCTATCATGTCACTTCTAAGCCTCCGCTTTTCCAGGGAAAAGAGTCCCAGTTTCTCTAATCTTTCAGCACATGAAAGGTTTTCCATGCCTTTTATCAATCGCGTTGCTCTTTTCTGAACCCTCTCGAGTATCGCCATATCCTTCTTAAGGTACGACGACCAATATTGGACGCAGTACTCCAGATGCGGGCGCACCATCACCCGATACAACGGCAGGATAACTTCTTTTGTTCTGGTTGTAATACCTTTCTTGATAAGTAGCAATAAAGCAAGAGATATAAAAAAAAAGAGATTGCCAGACTTGGCCTAATTTCACCCTTCCCTGGGCATTTTTTGCCTCATAGGGGGAATTCCTTGAAACAGCCTGTGGCGAAACATAGTCCTATGCCGGAATATGTACCCCAAGCCGCGTTTATAAATATGAGTATTAATTGAAATTATAGAAAGCACTAATGAGCACTTTAAAAGAATATTTAAAAATATAAAAAAATAGACCGATGAAGAGGTTGGTGTTTTTGATTTGTGTGTGGAAAGCATACTACACACAGTAGCACCATTGAGGTCTGTGAGTGGAATATTTAAGGTATAATAGATAATCTAATCCTCCAAAGCCAGATTTTTTTTTTAAACTCCTTAATTCAGTAAAATATTGACACGTACACATAAAACTTGATTTATATTGATTCCAGACATAAAATTTAAAAAAAAACAAAAAAAAACAAAACAAAAAAAAACCCTTTAAGAACCTTAACTTTTTTTTATTGCACATCAGCAATTCAAAATAGCCAAAAACCTTTAAAAATTACAGAACCAGTGTGCTTCAGCTAATCATAACATAAGAATTGCCATACTGGGACAGACCAATGGTCCATCAAGCCCAATATCCGGTTTCCAACAGTGGCCAACCCAGGTTCCAAGTACCTAGCTAGATCCCAAATAGCAAAACAGATTCAATGCTGCTTATCCTAGGCATAAGCAGTGGATTTCCCCAAGCCATCTCAATAATGGCCTATGGACTTCTCTTTCAGGAAATTATCCAAACATTTTTTTAAATCCTGCTATGCTAACTGATTTCACCACGTTCTCCGGCAACAAATACCAGAGTTATAATTACATGGTGTGTAAAGAAATATTTTCTCCAGTTTGTTTTAAATCTATTACTTAGTAGCTTTATTGTATGCCTCCTAGTCCTAGTATTTTTGGAAAGACTAAAAAAGTGATTCACATCTACCCTTTTTTGCTATGCAGAGGTTTATATAGAGACCGTTTTTTGGTTATTGATTTTTAACTACACAGGCTTTTTTTTTGTTTGAAGTTTTACTCGATACCTTATCAACCTGGGACCCCTGAAGAAGGCGTGTTAACCGAAACACAGACCATGTTGGATCCTTTGGTTTGTTTTAAGGTGGTAATACTAACCGCATTCATGTTTTGATGTAATAAATTTACCCTGCATCCTTGTACATTTGCACTTTTTTCTTTGTTTTTCCTTGTGTTTTGCTTACTGCAGACCTTGTCTCACATCTACCCTTTCCACTCCTCAGTATTTTATAGACCGCTATCGTATCTCCCCTGAGCTGTCTCTTCTCTAAGCTGAAGAGCCCTAGCCTCTTTAGCCTTTCCTCATAGGGAAGTCGTCCTATCCCTTTTATCATTTTTGTCCCTCTTCTCTTGAGAAATTGACCATTTAAACCTACTCTCCGTTTTCTGTTTTTCAACCAGTTCTTAATCCACAAAAAAACATTACCTCCTATCCCATGACTTTCTTATTTTCTCAGAAGTCTTCCATGAGGTACTTTGTCAAACACCATTTGAAAATCCAAATACACTATATCAACCAATTCACCTTTAGCCACATGTTCATTCACCCCTTCAAAGAAATGCAGTGGATTGGTGAGGCAAGATTTCCCTCGACTAAAACCATGTTGGTTTTCTCTCATTAATCCATGCTTACGTATACGTTCTGTCATTGTGTGGCGCAATGGTTGGATCTACAGCCTCAGCACCCTGGGGTTGTGGGTTCAAACCCCGCGCTGCTCCTTGTGACCCTGGGCAAGTCACTTAGTCCTCCATAGCCCCAGGTATGTTAGATAGATTGTGAGCCCACCGGGACAGATAGGGAAAATGCTTGAGTACCTAATTGTAAAAACCACTTAGATAACCTTGATAGGCGGTATATAAAATCCTAATAAACTTGAAACTTTATAATAGTCTCTACCATTTTGCCCAACACTGACGTCAGACTCCCCAGTCTATAATTTCCCAGATCCCCTCTGGAACCCTTTTTAAAAAAATCAGGGGCACATTAGCCACCCTCCTCTTGATTCATATACTTTTTGTGGTATAAACTTACCAGTGGAGGAAGAGGACACAGATAAGAGTGACTTACTCAATGAGTGGAGTTTCTGAAGAGATGTGTAGGGAGCGATAAAGTTGAGAAGTGCAGAATGAATGCACTTCACTTATAGGTCAGTCAGATCAATTTTACTGTCTATGGAAACAAGATAGGGAGCCAGTGAAGTCACTTGAGAACAGAGGTTATGTGGAAGAGAGGTTATGGTAGATGTCACGCAACATAATTTGGAATAGGTTGAAGTTTGAAGTGGAGAGAGAGGGGTCAGTGGGAGACCTGGGGGGGGGGAGTATATTGCAGTAGTCTAGGCAGGAGGTAATGAGAGTATACATAAAGGTTTTGCTAGTGTGTTCAGAAAGGAATGGGAAGGTATCGGTGATGTTATAAAGAAATGACAGGTTTTAGTAATGTGTTTGCTATGTGCAGAGTAAAAGAGATAATATTCAAGGTTAGAGGCAAAGGAGACTGAGAGAATGACAGTGTTATCCAAATAAAGTGGGCAGGGGAGAAAGACAAAAAAGCTCCTATTTGGCCAGTGTTAAGTGTCAGATGATGGTGGGGCTTCCTGGCAGTAACGCTAGATAAGCAGACTGAACTTTAGGATTGGATTCCTGGAGAGATTTCTGATCTAAAGAGAGAAATCTGCAAATGATCAGCATAAAGATGCTACTGGAAGCTACGGGAGGAAAATTGCACTCTGAATGCTAGCATTACCCAGTTAAAGTTAGTTAGTTTGTTTAAGTCAGACTGGACAAATAAATGTCCTAAAATTAACCAGAGATGAAGGGATCCAGCATAGGATAGGCATACAATCTAAACTAAAAAAAATTGCTAAACAGCTGATTATGTAGTTTGACCTTGTCCAAAGTGCCCCAGAAACTTATACTGTACACAACAAAATGGATGGAAGTCTATATAGAAGATGGGTAGATAGTGTGGCACAGTGGTTAAAGATACAGCCTCAGGACCCTATGATTGTGGGCAAGTCGGTTAATCCCCCCATTGCCCCAGGACAGACAGGGAAAAATGCTTGAAATACCTGAATACATTCATGTAAACCATTCTGAACTTCCTTGGGAGAACAGTATAGAAAATTGAAAAAATATATAATGTGAAAAGCTTCAGCCTCTGATAACCAGAGCTGATATTGTGACATCACAATGCCTCATCCCACCAATGCCTAAAAGCCAGCTTCATCAGTGATGTCACAATGGCTTGATTGTCCTATACTTGGCTCAGTTTTCTAGAGTGGCACAGTGGTTAAAGAGCTATTAGGATGGTAGGACATAAGAGAAGTGGAAAGACAGTGGTCTAAGCTGAAAGGAGCGATAAAAATGGCTACGGACCTTTATGTAAGCCTGACTTCAATTATAGGGAAGATGGTGGAAGCTATGATCAAGGACGGTATTTGCGAGCACATCGAGAGACATGGCCTACTGAGAACAAGCCAGCATGGATTCTGTAAGGGAAGGTCATGCTTAACGAACCTTCTGTACTTCTTTGAGGGAATAAGCAGTCGGGTGGACAATGGGGAACCTATAGACATCATTTACCTTGATTTTCAAACGGCTTTCGACAAGGTGCCACATGAAAGGCTGCTTAGGAAGCTGTGGAACCACGGGGTGGGAGGGGATGTGCACAGATGGATCGAGCACTGGTTGTCGGGTAGACTGCAGAGGGTCGGAGTAAAGGGACAATACTCTGACTGGCGGGGAGTCACGAGCGGTGTGCCACAGGGATCGGTGCTGGGGCCGTTACTCTTCAACATATTTATCAATGACCTGGAAAAGGAGGCAAAGTGCGAGGTTATAAAATTTGCAGACGATACCAAACTGTGCGGCAGAGTTAGGTCCAGGGAGGAGTGTGAGGACCTGCAAAGGGACCTGGACAAGCTGGAAGACTGGGCAAACAAATGGCAAATGAGCTTTAACGTGGAAAAATGCAAGGTCATGCATATAGGGAAAAAGAACCCGTTGTTCAACTACAAATTGGGGGAGGCAATGTTGGGAGACAGCAGTCTTGAGAGAGACTTGGGTGTGCTGGTGGATGCATCACTGAAGCCATCTGCACAGTGCGCAGCAGCCTCGAAAAAAGCCAACAGAATGCTGGGCATCATAAAGAGGGGCATAACAACCAGGACGCGGGAAGTCATCATGCCATTGTATCGAGCGATGGTGCGTCCACATCTGGAATACTGTGTTCAATATTGGTCGCCGTACCTCAAGAAGGACATGGCGGTACTTGAGAGAGTCCAAAGGAGAGCAACGAAGCTGGTAAGAGGGCTGGAACACTGCCCATACTCCGAGAGGTTGGATAGGCTGGGGCTCTTCTCTCTGGAAAAAAGGAGGCTCAGGGGAGATATGATAGAGACCTTCAAGATCATGAGGGGCATAGAGAGGGTGGATAGGGACAGATTCTTCAGGCTGAAGGGGTCAACAGGCACGAGGGGGCATTCGGAGAAACTGAAGGGAGATAGGTTCAGAACAAATGCAAGGAAGTTTTTTTTCACCCAAAGGGTCGTGGACACTTGGAATGCGCTACCGGAGGAAGTGATCAGGCAGAGTACGGTACAAGGATTCAAACAGGGATTGGACAGATTCCTGAGGGATAGGGGGATCGTGGGATACTGAGAGAGGTGCTGAGATGTAACACAGGTATAGAAAGCTAACCAGGGGTCGCGGCCTGCTCTGGTCGTGCATGTGCAAGACCGGAGGGTTGGGACTTCGATGGGAAGATAGAACTCAATGGGAAACCAAGGTGGCAAGGGGGCCCCTTCTGGTGACTCAGACAGGCCTTGACCTGTTCGGGCCGCCGCGGGAGCGGACTGCCGGGCGGGATGGACCTATGGTCTGACCCGGCGGAGGCACTGCTTATGTTCTTATGTGAAGAAAATCAATAAAAACAAGTGAAAAGGGAAGCCGATATGGTTCTCCAAACTAGTGGCGGAGAAAATAAAGGCGAAAGAGTTGGCGTTCGTGAAATATAAAAAAACCCAAGAAGAGGAGTGGAAAAAGGACTACAGGGTGAAACTGAAAGAAGCCAAGAGAGAGATACGTCTGGTGAAAGCACAGGCGGAAGAACAAATGGCTAAAAATATAAAAAAGGGAGACAAAAATTTTTCTGATATATTAGTGAAAGGAGGAAGATGAATAATGGAATTGCTAAACTAAAAGATGCTGGGAACCGATATGTGGAGAGTGATGAAGAAAAAGCAAATGTGCTAAACAAATACTTCTGTTCTGTGTTCACAGAAGAAAATCCTGGAGAAGGACCGAGATTGTCTGGCAAAGTTACACAAGAAAATGGAGTGGATTCTGCGCTGTTCACGGAGGAGAGTGTTTAAGAGCAACTTGAAAAACTGAAGGTGGACAAAGCAATGGGTCCAGACGGGATCCATCCCAGGATACTATGGGAGCTCAGAGAGGTTTTGGCGAGTCCTATTAAAGACTTGTTCAACAAATCTCTGGAGATGGGAGTGGTTCCTGGGGATTGGAGGAGAGAGCAGATGTGGTCCCTATTCACAAAAGTGATCACAGGGACGAAGCAGGAAACTACAGGCCGGTGAGCCTCACTTCAGTTGTTGGAAAAATAATGGAAGTGTTGCTGAAAGAAAAGATAGTGTACTTCCTTGAATCTAATGGGTTACAGGATCTGAGGCAACATGGCTTTACAAAAGGTAAATCGTGCCAAACGAACCTGATTGAATTTTTTGATTGGGTGACCAGAGAGCTGGATCAAGGACATATGCTAGATGTAATTTACTTAGACTTCAGCAAAGCCTTTGATACAGTTCCTCGAGACTGTTTAACAAACTTGAAGGGCTGAAGTTAGGACCCAAAGTGGTGAACTGGGTTAGAAACTGGCTGTCGGAGAGACGCCAGAGAGTGGTGGTTAATGGAAGTTGCTCGGAGGAAGGAAAGTTGAGTAGTGGAGTCCCTCAGGGTTCAGTGCTGGGGCCGATCCTGTTCAATATGTATGTAAGTGACATTGCTGAAGGGTTAGAAGGAAAAGTGTGTCTTTTTGCAGATGATACCAAGATTTCTAACAGAGTAGACACCGAAGAGGGAGTGGAAAATATGAAAAAGGATCTGCAAAAGTTAGAGCAATGGTCTAATGCCTGGCAACTAAAATTCAATGCAAAGAAATGAAGAGTAATGCATTTGGGGATTAATAAATCGGAAGAAACCGTATATGCTGGGAGGAGAGAAACTGATATGCACGGACGGGGAGAGGGACCTTGGGGTGATAGTGTCCGAAGATCTAAAGGCGAAAAAACAGTGTGCCAAGGCAGTGGATGCTGCCAGAAGGATGCTGGGCTGTATAAAGAGAGGCGTAGCCAGTAGAAGGAAGAAGGTGTTGATGCTCCTGTACAGGTCATTGGTGAGGCCCCACTTGGAGTATTGTGTTCAGTTTTGGAGACCGTATCTGGCAAAGGACATAAGAAGACTTGAGGCGGACAAGAGGAGGGCGACGAAAATGATAGGAGGCTTGCGCCAGAAGACGTATGAGGAGAGACTGGAAGCCCTGAATATGTATACCCTAGAGGAAAGGAGGGACAGGGGAGATATGATTCAGACATTCAAATACTTGAAGGGTATTAACGTAGAACAAAATCTTTTCCAGAAAAAGGAAAATGGTAAAACCAGAGGACATAATTTGAGGTTGAGGGGTGGTAGATTCAAAGACAATGTTAGGAAGTTCTACTTTACGGAGAGGGTAGTGGATGCCTGGAATGCGCTCCCGAGAGAGGTGGTGGAGAGTAAAACTGTGACTGAGTTCAAAGAAGCGTGGGATGAACGCAGAGGTAGAGAATGACACGGTGGCGGTTTACCCGCGGCCACCGCATTTTAGCCGCGGGTCACCCGCCGAAAACGGGGAAGAAAACTAGCAGTCGCTGCGGCGACGGGGACAAGGCCATTCACCGCCCGCGGGGCGGTGAATGGTCTTGTCCCCGCAGTGAGGCATGAAGGATCGCGCGGTCCCCGCAGCTCACACCCGCCTGCCCAATCGATTCTAGTGTTTAGCCAGCTCTCTCCCTTCTCCTCACCTTACTTTGTAGATTTTCTTTTTCGGCGACCCGCACGCGCGGCTGCTCAGTGTTCAATCTTCTGCTCTGACGCAATCGGAAACAGGAAGTTGCAGCAGAGCAGAAGATTGAACACTGAGCAGCCGCACGTGCGCAGCTCTCTGATAGCGTGCGGGTCGCCGAAAAAGAAAATCTACAAACTAAGGTGAGGAGAAGGGAGAGAGCTGGCTAAACACTAGAATCGATTGGGCAGGTGGGTGTGAGCCGCGGGGACCGTGCGATCGCTAGTGTTCCCGGCTCAAATTGGAAGGAGGGAGTGAAAGGGAAAAGGATTCTGGGCCAAGGGGATGAAGTCGGAAAGAAAAACCCACAGCAGGAAAGAAAGGGAAGGACTGGCAGGTGAGCCAGATGCTAGAAGCAGGGGGGGGGGGAAGAAAGAGTGAAAAAAGCTAGATGGGGTTGAAAAGAAGAGACACACTGGTATGGAAGAGGAAGATAGGGGAAATCTGGACACAGGAAGGTAACAGAAAGAGGGGAAATTATGTGCATGGGGCATAGGGACAGAGACATAAAGGGGACATGCCATGGGGATGGTATATGGACACAGGGGGGGCAATGACAGATACATAGGGGAGATATTAGAAATGGAGAAAATAGGAGCACAGAAGCGAGATGGTTTGTGGGGATGGGACAGGGACCGAGCTCGCAGGCTCCAGTGGCTTGCACAAATTACATTGTAACGTGCCATGAAAATAAGAGGGAGGAAGGTAGATAGATAAGCCACGTGAGAGGAGCTGAAGGGTAGTAGAAAGGAACAGATGGTAAAGGAGGGAGGGAAGGGTGGTGGTGGAAAGGAATAGGACAGACATTGAAGGAGGGTGGAGAGGAACAGACCCCGAAGGGAAATGTGGAAGACAGAGTGGGAAGAAGACAGATGCCAGACTATGCGGGAGCGGAGGGAAGAAGATGGGTGCTAGACCAATTGGGGGGGGGGGGGTTAAGGGAGAGGCACAGTAACAGCAAATGGAAGACGCAGAGAGAAGACACACAGTGGATGGAAGGAATTCAATGAGAAGATGTGGAAAGCAGAAACCAGACAACAAAGGTAGAAAAAAAAATTATATTTATTTATTTATTTTTTGCTTTAGGATAAAATAGTATATTAGTTGTGTTGATAAAAAATTTATAAACAAAGCCCTGCCAGCTGAACATCTCTTTCTCTAGTTCAGCAGCAGGAACTTTGATTTATAAGAAAGGAATAAGCTAAATATTACAGTACTAAGGCTTATATGGATGCAGCGGGGACGGTGACGGGGCGGTGAATGGGATGGCAGTGGCGGTGACGGAGCGGTGAAAGGGATGGCGGTGACGGTGACGGGGCAGTGAAGGGAACGGCGGTGACGGGGCGGTGCAGAGGATGGTGGGCCGGTGACGGGGCGGTGACGGGGACAGATTTTTTCCCCATGTCATTCTCTACGCAGAGGATCTAGAATCAGAAAATAATATTAAATATTGAACTAAGGCCAGTACTGTTAAACAAATCTCTGGAGACGGGAGTGGTTCCTGGGGATTGGAGGAGAGCGGATGTGGTCCCTATTCACAGACTTGCACGGTCAGTGTCTGGCCGTTTGGTGGAGGATGGGCTGGGGAGGGCTTCAGTGGCTGGGAGGGTGTAAATGGGCTGGAGTAGGTTTTAACAGAGATTTTGGCAGTTGGAACCCAAGCACAGTACCGGGTAGAGCTTTGGATTCTTGCCCAGAAATAGCTAAGAAGAAAAAATTAAAAAATTTAAATTGAATTAGGTTGGGCAGACTGGATGGACCATTCGGGTCTTTATCTGCTGTCATCTACTATGTTAAAGCTACAGCCTCAACACTCTAAGGCTGTGGGTTTAAACCCACGCTGCTCCTTGTGACCCTGGGCAAGTCACTTAATCCCCCTATTGCTCCAGGTACATTAGATAGATTGTAAGCCCACTGGGACAGACAGGGGAAAAATGCTTGAGTACCTGAATAAATTCATGTAAACCATTCTGAGCTCCTTTGGGAGAACGGTATAGAAGATTAAATAAATAAATATCTTATTAAACCCTCATTCATTGTAGAATGGGGGTGTCAAAGTCCCTCCTCGAGGGCCGCAATCCAGTCAGGTTTTCAGGATTTCCCCAATGAATATGCATGAGATCTATTAGCATGCAATGAAAACAGCGCATGCAAATAGATCTCATACATATTGTGACCAGGCATGGCCAAGGTGGGCTCAGCAAGTGACTTAACCCAGTGCACACAAACCTCAGTTTGCAAGGTTGTTTTGGTAGCTTGGTAAGGCTCAAAATAAAAGAGTTCAAAACTTTGGGTGCAATTTTTTGGGGTACTGTTTATTGTTTCACCAGCATAAACAAGTGTCAACTAAATTCTCAGGTTTGTATCACCTTGTGCTTAAGTCCAGCATTCACAAACCAAACAATTGCAGTTTAAGCCAAAAAATATGCCAAAACATAAAAGCCTTATTTCAACAAAATGAAAGTTTTTCTTCTACCAGGCAAAACTCCCTTGGGATCCTCTTCAATAAATTTTCCCTCAATGGATCAGCTTGGAAAGATCCCCTCCCCCAATCCCAACAAAATGGCTGCCTGTGGCTTGTATTTAAAGGTCAAAACAAGACTTCAACATTTTCAATAAACTTCCTTCCAGCTCCCTTATTAGCAATGGCTCTCAGCCTATGTCCATATCTTCAAAACTTGGCAAATCAGAACATTCTATTTCCAGATCACAGGTAATGTCATTATCCGTCATTTTACGATCCTGCACAAATCCAGAATCAACCGTATAATTAGCCTCTTCCTCACAAACCTCTGCCTGAGTTTGTTGCCATGAGGTGGACTGTTGCTTTCTGGTTTTCTGTGGCTGTAGTCTGCTGCTTTTTTTTGCAGTGTGGCTCTGGCTTGCTGAGTCTGGAGCAGGTGTGCACTCTGAGGCTGGCCCTCAAACTGTCTCTGTGTGAAAATTAAACCCTTTTCTTTCATTGCAAGGAGCTGATTAGTCCTCCCTGCAGGTATATTAGGATAGCCTGCCCTCAGAGAACTTCTCACCTGGCCTAAACCAGTTTGCGCTTGTCTGGGTGTGGCCAGTATTCCATTCCTGTTCTTTCCTTTCCCTGGCCATATGCCTGCTGGGAGATGTAGTCTTTCCATCTGTTTTCCCATAACTGGCTTAGGTAAAGCGAAACCAGATCTGCCTGTTTTAGGCAGGGCTTTAGGAGGTTTCATTGCTGGAAGGCTTGACTTGTAAGTATTCCTAGGGGTTGCTTTGGGACTCTCCTTAGTAGGCTTAGGAATACTTTCAAGGGTTTTAACCTCATTTCCTTCTTCCGGCAAGGCTTCCTTGCTAGGAACAGGGTTCGCCCTGTGACAATATTCATTGGGGAAATCCTGAAAACCCGACTGGATTGCGGCCCTCGAGGAGGGACTTTGACACCCCTGTTGTAGAAGCAACAGCAAAAGCTCATAACCATTTCTTGCATTTGCCTTTGACATTCAAGGCATAGAAGGCGATAGGAGAACAAGAAGTTTGTTTGGCTCTTTGGCTGAAAAAAGAATCAGAGCTGATACATGTTAGATGCACAAAAACTACAAATCTCAAAGATGTTGCAAGATATGGAACCAAAGGTCAAGGTCAGGGGTCCCCAAAGTCCCTCCTTGAGGGCTGAATCCAGTCGGGTTCTCAGGATTTCCCCAATGAATATGCATGAGATCTATGTGCATGCACTGCTTTCAATGCATATTCATTGGGGAAATCCTGAAAACCCGACTGGATTCAGCCCTCAAGGAGGGACTTTGGGGACCCCTAGTCAAAGTTGTTCATCCATCTGAAAGTATTAGTAAAATAAAACCCACTGTGTAAATTAGTTTGTGCATCATATGGCATGCTTTGACACACTAATTTCATGCTTCTTCGTTGTGAAATAAAACTACCCCAATGGCTGTGAGACTTCCAGGATATCTTGACTGCAGGAACTTCAGAATACCACAAATAGTCAAAAGATTGCATCGTTTAGGGCAGGGGTAGGCAATTCCGGTCCTCAAGAGCCGGAGCCAGGTCAGGTTTTCAGGATATCCACAATGAATATGTACGAAATAGATTTGCATGCACTGCCTCCTTGAGATGCAAATCTTTCTCATGCATATTTATTGTGGATATCCTGAAAACCTGACCTGGCTCCGGCTCTCGAGGGCCAGAATTGCCTACCCCTGGTTTAGGGAATAATGAAAAAAACGTAGCTCAGGAATAAAGCTTACTGTTCTTTTTCACAATGTTTTTCTATTTTATTGTGTATTTAAATTCTTATACCTTTATAAATAAAACTGTTTTTATTTCTTATAATTTTATGTTTCCTATAACACCAATTCAAAAAAGGAAACAAGTAATCCATTAATTCCCTGTCAATCCTCATAATAGAATAAAACGATAACAAATATCACTCGCTAAATGCATACGACAGATTTTAAATTACACCCTCAGTTACCTTTCTGAGTAAATATTAGAAAACTGTAATGCAATGTCTCTCAGACTGTGATGTGCCCCGAAGAGATTCCAGGATTTTACTTTAATTTTAAAAATTCCCTTCATACATGAGAATAGATTGCATGATGGAAGATTATAAAATCCTGAATGGTATAAAACAGGTAAAAGTAAATCATTTTTTATATCAAAAATTACAAAGACTAGGGGACATTTGATGAAGTTAAAAGGAAATACTTTTAAAACCAATAGGAGGAAATATTTTTTCACTCAGAGAATAGTTAAGCTGTAGAACAGGGGTCTCAAAGTCCCTCCTCAAGGGCCATAATCCAGTCGGGTTTTCAGGATTTCCCCAATGAATATGCATGAGATCTATTTGCATGCACTGCTTTCATTGTATCCTGAAAACCCAACTGGATTGCGGCCCTCAAGGAGGGACTTTGACACCCCTGCTCTAGAACATGTTGCCAGAGGATGTGTTCAGAGCAGTTAACATAGATGGGTTAAAAAAAGGTTTTGGACAACTTCCTGGAGGAAAAATCCATAGTCTACTATTGAGACAGACATGGGGTAAGCCACTGCTTGATTATCTCACCCAGTAATATTAGCAGGTTAAAGAGAGAACATCTACATCCACCTAATATACCGCTCTTGTCAAATACTTATTTATAGTCTTAAAGTGTTCAGACCTGATCAGAGTAAAGAAAAAACTGTGGTTTCCCTCTCTAGTGTGCTGTTTTAGTCCAGTTCTCACAGCATACGGGGACCTGAGGCTTTTTTCCTCCTTTAAATCAATTAATATTAATTTAAATAATCACAGTGAAGTTCACAGTTTTTTCTTCCCTCTGATCAGGTCTGAACACTTTAAGACTATAAATAAGTATTTGACAAGAGGGGTATATTGGATGTGTAAGCCACTCCTTGCCATGGGATCAGTAGAATGGAATGTTGCTTTTCGTCGAGCATACATTCTGGTCACTTCTGGTCTCTTCCAGTCACTTTTGGTCACCACCAGTCACTTGGGTCTCCCAGTACCATGGTTACCACAGACCTGCTGGTCAATTCAAGTTTGAGCGTACTTGAAGTTAGGCAGATGCCAGTATGCTTTCCTTCCCCCCACCTCACCCAAATGGTTGCTGTTAGGATTCCCTCGTTTGTGTCTCTGGGTTCCGGGTCTTGTCTGCAAACTCCTGTTTCTCTCGGGGTAAGATTTTGGCTTAGCATGCAAATGAGCTTGCTTTGTTTGGCATACTAGGAAGAGCCTATACCCAGCAGGTTTTAGCATAGGGTTTCTCCATGCAGCTTTCTTTCAGAGGTGATTAGGGTGATAGGAACTCCACCCTTATCACACAACTATTTAGGATTCTGCCAGGTACTTGTGAACTGGATTGGCCACTATGGAAACAGGATACTGGGCTAGAAGGATCATTGGGCTGAACCAGTATGGCTATTCTTTTTTTCTTATGTATGTGCATACATATGCATCTATATGTTGATATTATAATCATTTACGCATGTGTTAGTCATGTAAATTTTAGTATCTTATTTATAGAATTATCTACTATGGGGAGTCTTAAAGTTCAGTCATGGGAAAGAATTATATACAGAATAGCGCTTAATGCTGATTCCCACACCCAACTCTGGATGCCGAACTTAATGCCTGCTGGAACCTGGTACAAATCCAGGCACTAATAGTTAGACACAGAGATTATTCTTGAACTCTATATGCAATGTTATGGAATGTCCATACCCTCCCATGGCTTTGCCCCCATTTGGGTTACATACTAGAGAGTTGCACGGGGACAGAAATCCCACCCATCCCCACCCGTCCCCGCCTTGATCCTCTCCGTCCCCATCAGGATCCTCTCCGTCCCCACCCATCCCCATCAGGATCCTCTCCGTCCCCACCCATCCCCACCAGGATCCTCTCCGTCCCCACCCATCCCCATCAGGATCCTCTCCGTCCCCACCCATCCCCACCAGGATCCTCTCCGTCCCCACCCATCCCCATCAGGATCCTCTCCGTCCCCACCCATCCCCACCAGGATCCTCCCCGTCCCCACTCCCCTGCAAGGAATTATCTCCATCTCCGCCCGTCCCCATAAAAAGCAGCAATTACTTCTGACAGGATCATCAATTCCAGTTTCTTTTGTGTTTGCGCTGCTGTTTTCCTTGTGGAATCTCTTTGGTGGAACCCTTTTTTTGTTTTCTGTTCAGGTAATTAACTTATAAATCCCCTCTTTTACTAAGGCTGACGTGTCCATTATATTATATGGACGAACCCTGCTTCCAAAGCTTTCCATCCCCGTGGGAGTCTCTTTGGCTAGAGGGGGGTCCCCGTGGGAGTCCCGTGGGCCAGAGGGGGGTCCCTGTGGGAGTCCCATGGGTTAGGGGGGATTCCTGCAGGAACCCCGTGGGACCCGCGGGATTCCCGCGATCCCCGTTCCCATGCAGACCTCTATTACATACTAAGGGCTAGATTCACTAAGCAAACCGATCGTGTACCGCTCGGTTTGTGCTCACTTTCCGACTCCAGCTCGATTCACTAACTTTCCTCCAGACCCCATCCGCACTCCATCCGATCTGCGCATACAAATGAGTAAAAAGGCATGTAAATTTCTTAATGGGTCGATTTATGAAATCATTTTGTCCAAACCAACTGGCCTTTCCTGTCCAAAAAGTTACGACGGCTGAGGACCAGTCATTTATATCCTCGCTGGCTATTTCTGCCTAGCAACTGACATGTGCATGTTAAGAATGCCATTAAAAATATATATCTTCCCCTACAGAAATCCAAAACATATCTAAACTTTTAAATATATGTAAACTTTCATGTACCTAAGCGTTAGAAATATATTTTTATTTTTTTGAAATATGCATAGCGAGCGCGAGAGTGAATCTCAGCTTTTTAATGCGCATGGCAAGAAAATCGTGGATTAACCCTGTGCTCTCCTTGTGCATTGTACATTTCAAATATCGATGCCAAATAACAAAAAAAAAAAATCCTAAATCAAATATAACTTTTAAGGGCCAGCGAATCCCTCCCCCAGCAGGATTAAACCGCGATTAAACCACGCCCCATTTCTACGCAGTGAAGTCCGAAAGAGCTAGCACATGCATTATCAACTTCAAAACCAACAAGGATACAGTGCGCACGCATGTCGATCGATGTTTCAGCGCTGATAGCAGCGTGTTTACAATTGGATCATTTGCATGGACAAGCTTTACTAAATCGATCGGCTAAAATGACTCGAAAACGGATAGGACACGAATAGGATAGATTTCGGGACTTTAGTGAATCCTGTCCTAAGGGATTTGGGCGCCCAGCATTATAGAGTAGCACACAGCCAAATGCGCACACAAATCCTAATTGGTACCAATTAACATGAATAATTGGTTGTTAGCATCCAATTATTGATAGTTAACAACTCATTAATTGTGCACGCATCTTGGAAGTGTGCCATATATTATATAGAATCCAGGGGTTTATGCAGATGTTGTAAATTGTTTTTATGTGTATAAGAAAAGGCGGTATAGGAAAAGAAAAACAAACTATACTAATCTAATCAGAACATTTCTATTTTGCTTTAAACAAGACAGGCTCAAGGCGGATTACAGTAAAACGATCTGGGGCACTAATTCACTCTATACAAAAGTACTAAACTATGATACAAGTAAAGCACCAGTTCCTGTGAACTCTTCAAAATAGCTGAACTATCTAAGCTCTCAGCTGTTAAGAGAATTCCGTGGTCGTCTTTGTTTTGGTTAACCCTGTGCTTGAAGGAAGAAAGGCTGTAGATTCTTGATGTATGAGCAGGCAACGATTTGAGAGAAATCTTAAAGATTTCCAGTAAATTTTTTCTTAAAGGTATCTTACAGAGTAATTAATAAAAACTTATGGGAATGAATATGTAAAGGAACATTATTCTTGATTAATTTCTTCAAAAGGGCAGTAAATAAATCCTAATAAATAAGAAATAAACATAACTGAACATTAAGCCTTAGAAACATAATGGCAGATAAAGGCCAAATGGCCCATCTAGTCTGCCCATCCGCAGTAACCTTTATCTCTTCCTCTCTCTAAGAGATCCCATGTGCCTGTCCCATTGGCAATTGGGGAGCATTTGTTAAATGCGTTGGATATGTGCTGGAAGCATGAACTAACACTATTTAAAAGCTAAGTTATTAAAAAATATCTAAAAGACTTACACTTATATTTAATGAAAAAATAAGAAAACTAAGATAACAGGGATGAATGAGGATTGACAGACCTGATAAGTTAAAATGCTTGAAAGGTCATTCTGATATCCCATAACAAGTTATCAATACAACTGTTTTGTCTTTGTTACTCCACTGAATTATTGTACTTTATGGCACACATAGAAACATGATGGCAGATAAAGGCCAAATGGCCCATCGAGTCTGCCCATCCGCAGTAATCATTATCTCTTTCCCTCTGTGAGAGATCCCACGTGCCTATCCCAGGCCCTTTTGAATTCGGACAAAGTCTCTGTCTCCACCACCTCTTCTGGGAGACTGATCCATGCATCTACCACCCTTTCTGTAAGAAAGTATTTCCTTAGATTACTCCGGAGCCTATCACCTCATAACTTCATCCTATGCCTTCTCATTGCAGAGTTTCCCTTTGCAGTGAATGCAGCTCTTATATGTATGCACCAAGCAAACCCAACCCTAAAACACACATTGGTGCCACTCTTCAGGCACCTTTAAATATAAGCTTTTCAATTTGTTTACTTGGAAGGCTTAAATTTAAGCATAGAAACAAGCGCCAATGTGTGCTTTCACTTTTGGGTTTGCTCGGACTTGTGTGCATTAGCGTAGTAAGGGGGGAGCTCGAGGGGAGGGGTGGTCCGCCACAGGCGGGGTCTTCCTCGAGGCACCGGCACCCCTCCTCCTCCTCTCCGACCCCTCTTTCTACTCCTTCCCCTGAAACGCGCTTGCGCCCACACCCCTTCCCTGTACCTTTCCCAACTTCGGTGCGAGCAGCGACTGTGATGCCCCTATCAACTTTGGCGCTTTCTCTGACATCACTTCTGAGAGTGCCGAAGCTGACGCAGGCAGCAAGTTCATGGCTGCTCACGCCGAAATTAGAAAGGGATGGCGAAGGGGCGCGTGCATGACAGGGGGGGCGGGGAAGAGGGCGGGAGAGGGGCACCCCCACATGCTGGTCACCCTCACTACGCCACTGCTTGTGTGCATTGTATTTCTCAGTACCAGCACATACGAGCTTTCTTCCACGTTCAAAAGAAATCAAACCCAGCAGATTTTAAATTGGAAATCAAAAGAAACCCTCTCTTCATACCTTTCACTGCCAGCTCTGAGATGGTATTATTTTTCCAGCGGTAAGAGCCAGGTTTGTATGTGCGCTGTTCTCAGAGCATTGGGAAGGTATAGCAAGCAACATCATTAACATTTATTTGGCTACATTTAAATACAATGTGCGGCCATATCTGCCTCGCATATTGTTCCCCACACTAAAGCCCTCTGCGCATTCTGCGCAGACTTATATGCGCACTATTCCTGTGGGAATTGGCCTGAGAATTGGCTTGCAGGAAAGTGAACTGCTCAGGATCATCACATCAATAGGTTATAGTGGAATTTGACTGCAGAGCGCAGTGATAAATCTAGGATTTGGAGAGTCACTCTTTTAATAAAGATTGTGGCTCCAGAGATCCTTTTCCCCCGCCGCCCCCCCATGAATAAGTTGTCTCAACCTACATTAAAGGTTGAATAAAAACGCCCTCACCCTTTTATTTATCCATTTATTATGAATATCAAGAATAAAAGACTTTAACAATTATAAAGAAGTCTGAGGCCAACATCTCAACCTGCCTCTTTCACACTTTTTGACTTATGCCTTAAAACTCACTTGAGTCTTGCCAATATTCATGACACTGTTTGGCCTTCTATTGACTTCTAGTTATAGCAAGAGCCCATTGAAGAATAACACTACGTATGAGGATAATGGAGTCAATTTTCAAACAGTTACATTTTAATAAGCAACTGGTAAATTTATAAGGAGGAACATTATCAACATGGAGTACTGTTAACAGTGGCGGAGTAAGGTGGGGTGAGGAGGATCCGCCCCAGGCACCGTCTTTCTAAGGGCATCCCTCCTGTCTCTCTGGGTGTGTTGCTGACGCAGGGGCAGCCGTCATCGTTGGGGGTGAGGGGACCCACTGTCGTCATCGGGGGGAGGGGGGGGTGATGGCTGTGGTCAGGGAGGGGGGCAGCACAAATTTTTTTAATGGGACATATATTGTGTGTGAGTAACACACACACATCTATGTCTATTAAAAAAGAAATAAAAGTTTTCTGACCCAAACAACTGAGTACAAACAGCAAAACGGAAAAAGAGAGATCTTGCCTTGAAATATAGCACACGAGCAGAAAAGGCAAGTGAGATGTCCAAATCAACCAATGGAGGTTTTATTGAGTGTAGAAAAGCTCTACAGGGTTGTTTGTATCGTCAAAGGTCCCAACTAGGATCCCAGTTTCAGCAGTATAAACTGCTTTCCTCAGAGGACTTTACAAACAAGAGTTAAATGCTGATCGGGAGCTCAGATCACTTTGAAAAAAGCAGTAAAGCATGACGGCATCTTCTAACTTGTTATGTTCCAAAAAAAAAAAAGACTTTCCGAACTGAGTGGCAGGAGGCTGCATCGGGGCTTCCCTTGCCTCTCAGCTGTTCGGGCTTCCCCTGCTGGCTCTGTGCATGTGTGAGAGTCACTCTCACAGCAATTCATCAGCAGGATCTGACTGGGATTACAACGGACCTCCGCTCAAATCATTTGTAAGCAAACTTGTTTGAGCATCAATCGCTCTTTTGGAATCAGCCAAAAATCTAACCGCAATGAACCTATGTGGTCTTGCATCTAGCTCGTGGAGGTTTAAAATTATCAGTGCTGTGTATTGGTGTATGAAGGGCCACCTTAGCTTAGAGCTGCAGTTGGAATAAAACAATAGGTGAGAATTGGTAACATCTAAAGGGTGTGAACTTCTGACCTTGGGAGTTTGAGTAAAGCTCATGTACCTGGGTCTTTATAGGAATCACAGACTTTGGGCTAGATTCACTAAAGCTTCCGATCCTGTCCCAACTGGTTTTGCGATTGTTTCCCGACCCGATTCACTGAACTGTTGCTCGATCAAATCTCCTACCCGATCCGATCCACCCATGCAAATGAGGGGAAATGGCATGCATAAGAAGGAAGCCATCGATTCCCTAAGAAGAAGAAGAAACACCGATCGGGTTTGCTGATCTGAAATGAAGTAACTGCTGAGGACAAGTTGCTTACTGTCCTTGCTGACTCTCCTGCTCTCTGCCGCCCTGAAATCTCAGTATCAAGGTTACAACCCCATATAAAACAACCATCAAAATAAAAAATAAAGCTGTAAAACTGTAAAATATCTATACATATGCATACGAATTCCCTTTTTATATATTCTGCAAAAAGCATGTTCAGTTCCATAATCTGGCTGCACAAAAATTTAAATCATTCCTTTTAAAATGTCCACTCGTAGGGCCAGCAAGTAAACTGCAGCCACCCCTCCCCCTTTATTTTGAGTTTACTTGTGCAAAGAGCAAGCACATGCGCAAATTGCATCTACAACCAACAAGGATAATCTGCACATGCGTCTCAATCGCTCTACAGCATGGGATCGCTGTAGGGCATGCGTCTGATCAGATCATTTGCATGCAGAATCTGTTGCGAATCAATCTCTTCGCAAAACTTGACCAAGAATCGCCCAACAATGATCTAGATCGGTGAGTTTAGTGAATCTAGGCCTATGTGCAGACAGGCAAGCACCTCTGAAACTGCCAGGGACTCAGAACAAGAGTTCCAGAAGTTTCCAGAAGCCTAAGCAAATCTATAGAGAAACCAAGCCAGCTCTTGGTCTTCCTGGAATGTGGTCTCAGTTTGGTGACCTCAATCTAGAGGAGATTTAAGATCTGGATTTGAGTAGGAGATTTGTCTTTGGGTCAGAATCCACCAAATGACCAGTATAAAATCTGATTGAGAGGTTTGGCTTCTGTTAGACAGAGCCCACCATCTGATCATTCTTATTGGAGTGTGGAAATTAGAAATAACATCTTGGAATGAAGGAGAGGGAGTTGGACTGTGTTCTGAAAACAACTGTTCAAGAGTGGTTTCAAGAAGAAAATTTTGGTTTTTGACTGTACATCCTGGTGTGGTCTGGAATGCTTGCTTGCTGTGGGACTCCAGCTAAGTTGGTCCCATCTCAGATCCTAACAAATAAAATTAACTTTGGGTGCCAGCATCCAGGTAACAAAGGGTGTTACATATAGATACATCATTGATTGTCAGAACCCAATATGGTCATGTTTAGTCATTGCAGATGCATCAAGGGTAAATATAAATCCGTTACAAAATTGAGTTTTGAAACAAAAATCTGCACTAAGACTGGGCAAAGACTTGAATTTGCCCTACCAGATCCCCAACCATAGGGCAGTTATAGAGGAAAATAGGGGGGAGGGAGGAAAAGGAGAATGCATAATGTCCCTTGCAATCAGAGTTTGTGCAGGGTTTTTGATGGGTAAAATACAGAATAACTGTTGACTGATTTTATTAATAATAATTGACTGGTTCATTAATTCAATTCTGATTATAACTTACACATCCAAGGGGTGGGTGGGAGGGTTGGGGTTTGATTTTTACAGAGATTAATGTAGGAAAGGTTATTGAAGGAATCTATATATTTATGTTTTTCTTGATTAGTCATTTGGGTGGGTGGGAGGGAATAAAAATGATTTGTTCATGTATTTCTGAATGATGAATCTGCTTTTTCTAACAAAATTATTCTATGTACAATTGTTTATTGCACTTTGATAGTTTGGAAAATCAATAAAGATTTTTTTTAAAAACAAAAAACCCAAACTGTAAGATTTATGAAGCAAGAAGAGGCCAGAAGAAAACAAAATAAGATTGTGATGATTTGTCATCATTTTTTGTATGGTAAAGTCCAGAGTCTTTCAAGAGTAGAATGACCATTGACTAGCCCAAAAGATTGTTACATTCTGAAAATTCTGCTCTGTTAAAGGCTAATGTTAATCTGAAATATGTAGAAACTAGTACAATGACCTTTTGTTGCGCTTGTTTGAAATTATGGAATTCGAAGGTAGGGCAGTTAAGGAAATGTGCCAATAGAGAAACGTTCAGAAAACTTCTCAAAACACAATTGTTAATGCTTTTTTTTTTATAGGGTCTGGTTTGTTCTGATCAAGGATTGACTGTATAATGCAGGTTTAGATGATTTTTTTCTCTCTTTTGTATTAATTTTAAAGTATTATGTAAGTGGATATATTGTAAACCGCCTAGGAATTAGACGGTATAGAAATTTTAAAAATAAATAAATATAAACTTCTGCACCTAACCCAACAAACATTAGATGGACTAAGGCAGGGATCTCAAAGTCCCTCCTTGAGGGCCGCAATCTAGTCGGGTTTTCAGGATTTCCCCTATGAATATGCATGAGATCTGTGTGCGTGCACTGCTTTCAATGCATATTCATTGGGGAAATCCTGAAAACTCGACTGGATGGCGGCCCTCAAGGAGGGACTTTGAGACCCCTGGACTAAGGGATCTCTGTTACTCAAAAGCAGTGAAAAACTGTAGAAAAAATAAAAAGTGAGTATATGGTACACTTTTTAAATATGCCTTTTAAATGTAGCTTGCTGATACTTTGAGCAACCATTACTAAAGGCTTCTTTTACAAAGGTGCATTAGGGCCTTAACGTGCGGAATAGCACGCGCTAAAATTGCCATGCGCGCTAGCCGCTACAACCTCCTCTTGAGCAGGCTGTAGTTTTTCAGCTAGTGCGCGCTAATCCCAGTGCGTGCGCTAAAAACGCTAGCGCATCTTTGTAAAAGGAGCCCTAAATCTGAGACTTTCTGTTCCCTGAGCCTGGGAGAATGCTTCTTTAAATTAGTATTAGAGAATGACACGGTGACAAAATTCATCACCGTTCCCGTCCCCGCGGATAAATGCAGGAAACCATCTTCATGTCATTCTTTAAGGAGAGAGGGAAGAATCGGAGTATGAATGGCCACAACCACTGACCCGCAAGCTTTGCTTTGAAGAATGCTGGTGTAGAAGGACTGAGGTTGAAACAGACACTACAGAATGACAGTCTCTGGTATCCAGAGCAGATATTGTGATGTCATAATGCCTCATTCCACCAGTGCCTAAGAGCCAATCACATCAGTGATGTCTCAATGGCTTCATTATCATTGGCTCACATAAGAATCAGAGTATGAATGGCCACAACCACTGACCCACAAGCTTTGCTTTGAAGAATGCTGGTGTAGAAGGACTGAGGTTGAAACAGACACTACAGAATGACAGTCTCTGGTATCCAGAGCAGATATTGTGATGTCATAATGCCTCATTCCACCAGTGCCTAAGAGCCAATCACATCAGTGATGTCTCAATGGCTTCATTATCATTGGCTCACATAAGAATCAGAGTATGAATGGCCACAACCACTGACCCGCAGGCTTTGCTTTGAAGAATGCTGGTGTAGAAGGACTGAGGTTGAAATAGACACTAGAAAATGACAAGGGATTATTTCCCGCAGTTATCCGCGGGGACGGGAACGGTGATGAATTTTGTCACCGTGTCATTCTCTAATTAGTATGGCTACAACCATGGTAAAGTGCACAAGATTTTTGCTGATACCTTTTGTTTTCCCTTTAGGTGCCTTATGTGTTACTTTAGCAGAAAACACAACAAGGTCAAGATTTCTTCATTGTCCATCCAGTCAAGGATTGTTGATTACTGTGACAGTGGTATTGGTCTTCTCCATTCAGCTGATCAGGACCCATCAAAGGCTATGGTGAGAAGGGATGAGATGAAGAAATGAAGGAGAAACGAGGCCAGACACTGGGCATGTGACTAAAGAAAAAAAAAATGAAAGGCCAGGACCTCAGGAAAACCTCAGCCCCTGAAGTTATTAAATATTACATTACTAGATTTACTTCAATTTTGTGCAAAAGAGTAAAACTGGATACTTTTCAGATTTCATATTAAAGTGCTGGCCACTTGATTAAACCAACCAAATTCTGAGCATTATTTTGCCAGTGTTATCTTATTTCGTTAAGTGCCAATTTGCAGAAACAAAGTTGTTTTAGCATTGTTTCAGATCACCGATTGAACCATATCCACGTCATTCTCTTCTTGGTTAGGCAAAGAACTTTTCAGCACCCCTTGTATAAGGCAAATGAATGGATGCTGGTGGGACAACCATCTCATAATGTATAAAAACACATTACAATTATGGTCTCTGATTCTTCACCCCATACAATTACAAAAAAAAATCACAAACATCAAATTCTAACACAAATGGCGCTAACCTAATGACCTAAAATCAGAATATCTACAACAAATATACATGAGATAAATTTGCATATGCTGGATCTTTAATATAGACAGATTTATCTCATGCATATTCATTATAATCTGAAAATTTGACTGGCTATAGGGTCCCTAAGCCCCCCTAACACAAGAGGGAGGTTAAAGGGTGGTCATTCGAGGGCTGAAGTGCATTAACATCAGCCATTAACATGAATAAATGCAGTATTTATCATTCATATTATGAGTTGATGTTAATGAAATGTAAATGAGATAAATGTTACTGCAGATGTTGAAGTTGGCCTGGGCAAATACATATAATACACATATACTGTATATGTGGACAATATTTTTTGTGTTAACGTGTTGACAAAGAATTGTGCATGCTAAAATGTAAATGAGCTATTTTGCATAGTTTTACATTTCATTATGTCATTAGTAAAGATTTTACTTTGATGGTACCACAATTAAATTTGTCCTCGTCCCCGCAGGAACTCAATTTCTCTGTCCCATCCCTGCAAATTTTGTCACTGTCCCTGTCCCTGTCCCATTCCTGCAAGCTCTGCTTAACCGCATAAGTCTCAAGCACTTATGTTTTTAAAATGTTTGAGGCTTGTGCAGATGAGGACGGAGCTTGCAGGAATGGGGCAGGAGCAGGAAAAGAACTTGCGGGGACGGGAAAATGAGTTCCCGCGGGGAAGGGGAAAAATTTGTTCCCGTGTCATTCTCTAATCACAGTCACTGTTCCCTTTAAACTGAGGGGGGGGAATCCTCCATCTATAGCCTTGCCAGTAGAGGGAGCTGTTTCACTATCAGATTTTCAATAGTGAGAGACAGGCAAGTGCTGCAGAACTCCAGGGAACCTCCCTGTTCCTAGTTATGGAAGACAAAATATTGAAGCACCACCCTACACTGGCAGCAATGCTGTTGGACGGCTCCTGCCCAGCTTAGAGAGAACTGCAATCACAAGCTAATTTACATGTGTTAATGGCGCTGTTAAAACACATGTAAACCAACTTGCATGCATTAATGCTTGACAAAAGGTTTAATATACTTTAGTACTTTGACTATTTATTAACTCTGGGGATAATTTTAGAATAGAACACCTGTGTAAGAAGTCCAAAAATGCACCTGAAGGCAGAGAAGAGGAATAAGAGATGAGCAAAAGAAAAGAAAAGAAAAAAACCAGAGACAGAGATATAAGACAAACCAGATTTCTGTCTACCTAGGCTAGATCAAGGGTGGGGAATAACTGGTATTTTGCCATCTCCTTCAGCTCTATTGTCACCAGGATGTACAAGTATTTTTTTTTTTTTATTGAAGGGACAAAGGAGAGCAAAGGGAGTTTTGGCAGTATATGCTACCATGATCTGAAAAAGTCTTGTAATGGAGAGGACCTATAGTTCATCCTCAAACTGAAAAGACATGGAGAGGAGTGTCCTGTTCCTTTTTCATAAAAATAAAATAATCATCCTGTCTGTATGTGGGTGGAATGGCTAGGCCAGGATGGATAAGACTGTAGTTTAGATAGGCAGTGGGTGGGAGGGAGGAGAAGAAAAGTGGGGTCGAGTAAATTGGTGGAGATGAAGTAAGGCTGGAAAGGAAGAGAGATTGGTGGGACATTCAGTGCTTCCCTAGCTCTTCAGTCCTTCTAGTGTGCGTACCACATCTCCATCTGAATATGGCCTAGCTAATTGTGCTCATAACCCTGCCATACTTAGCTTTCCTTTTTACAGACATGTTAATGCGTGCCGAGCTGAAAAGGTGACCTCCTATGATCTGTACAAATTAGGAAGGATAAATACTGTATATTAGTGCTGCCCGATTTACGATTCAAATCGATTCACTGATTTGAATCAGGTGAATCGATTCAATTTAAATAAAAATCGGCCTCCCGATTCGATGACCGACCCTTCCCTCATGCCATCCTAAAGCAGGAGCGGCAGCACTTCCTGCTGCTGGCCGTACGCTGCTGTTCCTGCTTGAGGGGAGAGGGTCAGTCGGAGAGGCCTGCATGTTTCCCCAGCTTCCCCGCTCTTACCTTAAGCTAATATGGCAGCCTGCAGGATCGCTAGTGCTATAGCAATCCCTGCATCTGCCATCGTCCTCAGCGGCACGTTCTCTCTGCTACGGTCCCGCCCCTCCTCTGACATCAGGATCATGGCAGAGGAAAATGCTGCTGAGGACGACGGCAGCTGCAGGGATTGCTGTAGCACCAGCGATCCTGCAGGCTGCCGTATTAGCTTAAGATAAAAGCGAGGAAGCTAGGGGAACATGCAGGGGTGAGCAGGCCTTTGCAGTGGGGAGGTGGGGAGGTCTTCACGGCGGGGAGGCAGGCTTGTGCAGAGGGAGGAGGATGTAGGAGTAAGAGAAGGGAGGGGAGATGCCAGACTTGGGGTGAAGTGAAGGGAAGAGAGAGACTAAACCAAAAAGAGGGGTAGGAAAGCAGAAGAGAGGTGCTGGACTAATGGAGAAAGAGAAATGCAAGACTACAAGGGGAAGGGTACAAGAGGGACAGATACTGCTCCAAAGTAGGTGGGCAGGGTGCAGGATGGCAGGAGAGATAATAGGAGAAAGCCTGTACCTGGGGAAAGGGATCCAGGAGGTAAGGAAGAGAGAAAGAAGAAGCTGGATATGGGGAGAGACATGAAACAGAGATAAGATGCTGGGCATGGAGGGAGCATTGGGACACAAGGGGGACACTACTGGAGAGGAGAATAGGGACAGGGACATAGAAGATAGATGCTGGATGAAAAGGTAGTTGAGAAAAGGAGAGATGGTAGATCTGTGGATGGTGGGGTCCATTGCTGCAGCTGCGGGGGGATGGAAATGAAAAAAAAGTAAAGATGCCAGACCTCCGGGGGAGGAAAGGGAAACAGAAGGAGAGGACAGAGATGGAAGATGTATGGCTAGCATAGAAAAAGAAGGAGAGCCTGATCAGAAGACAACCAGAGCCTAGGACCAACATGATTTGAAAAATGACCAGACAACAAAAGATAGGAAAAATAATTTTATTTTCTGTTTTGTGATTACAATATGCCAGATTCGAAATGTGTATCCTTCCAGAGCTAGTATTAGACCGCGAACGTGAGCTAGGATTTAACAAAAAGAGGAAAAGTATTTTTTGTTTGTTTATTTTGCTTACATCACAGGACCAGTGTGGGTAGGAAAGGGCAAAGGGGGTGAAGAGGCTATAAAATAAACCCACCAGGATGTTTGGGAAAAAAAACAACCAAAAAACACCCAATTGGGCAGGAAAATTGAATCGAAAAATCGATTCAATCGGCTGAATCGAATTAAAATTCTTTTCCTGAATCGGGCAGCACTACTGTATATGCAGGTACATTTTCTTTGATCATTTTCAGAGTGAAAATACAGGTATGCTTTCCTTTTGACAATCCTGCAAAGTCTGCAAAATGAAAATATTTTGTACATTCTTGCATATGAACTTAGAATGTGGGGAACTAGGAATGCTCGAGTGCCTGGGCTGATGATTCAGGAGGTGGGCTGCCAAGATTGTCTAAGGGGAGTTATGGTGTGCTGCGGATGTCTTCAGCTAGCGGGGCTTGATCATTTCTGTCAACTGCACCAATGGTGTGCACCGCTGTATGGGCTCGAGGCAAAAGTAGATTGTCCCGAACCTTTCTGAGCTCACCCAGGCTACTCGCCTGCTCTATAATTATAGGCCAGGTTAGAGGAGAAGCAAAAGTAGAAGAATGATTATCCATTTAGTGTCATCAATATTCAGCCAATAAATAGATAATTGATCCATTTAGTTGAAGCTGGTTGAATTGTCAACAAATAGCAGCACCAGATATACAACTTAACCCTCCACACACACACACACACTTTTTTTATAAAACCGTAATGCGGTTTTTAACAGCTCCGGTGCTCATAGAATTCCTATAAGCGTCTGAGCTGTTACCACCCAGCCAGTGCTAAAAACTGCCCCGTGTTTTTGTAAAAGGATGCGTAAGTTATGCATTGGTATTTAGCTTAAACCATAACTGTGCCAGATGAAAAACTAGCCCTGAGACATTAAGGGATTCTTTTACAAAGGTGCGCTAGCGTTTTTAGCGCATGCACAAGATTAGCGTGCGCTAGCTGAAAAATTACCGCCTGCTTAAAAGGAGGTGGTAGCAGCTAGCATGCGCGGCATTTTAGCGCGTGCTAAAACCGCTAGTGCATCTTTATAAACGGAATCCTAAATGTGACTAAAAATGCCCTTAAATTTTGATGGCCAAAATTTAACTGCCTAAAAATGAAGCCTGCAATTTTTTATTTTTTTTCTATTTTGGAAATCAGTCCCTAAGAACAGAACATTTGCATGGCTGAAAACACCTTGGCTGTTAATGTCTTGTTCATAGATTGGCATACTCTGGCATAATGTACACCATACTACACAGATTCTACAAAATCCTATGTGGAGTAGAACGGGTACAAGTGGGTTGATTTTTCACTCTGTCAAAAATTACAAAGACTAGGCGACACTCGAAGTTACAGGGAAATACAATTAAAACCAACAGGAGGAAATATTTTTTCACTCAGAGAATACTTAAGCTCTGGATGCATTGCCAGAGGTTGTGGTAAAAGTGGATAGCGTGGCTGGTTTTAAGAAAGATTTTGGACAATTTCCTGTAGAACAAGTCCATAGTCTGATATTGAGAAAGACACGAGGGAAGCCACTGCTTGCTCTGTATCAGTAGCATGGAATATTGCTACACCTTGGGTTTTGGCCAGGTACTAGTAACCTGGATTGGCCACCGTGAGAACGGGCTACTGGGCTTGATGGACCATTGGTCTGATCCAGTAAGGCTTTCTTATGTTTTTATGTATTGTGTTTCATATATGCATACTAGTGCAATAGATATATCCACCTACAGCAAGATATTCAAATTGTCTTAAATAAATAAAATAACCTCTACCAGCAGTATTGTGCTGACTAGTCTTACCATAATCTGTATTAGCACTTTGAACAGATATATAAGGCAATACCTTCTCAGCATAGAAAAGAATACATTAATACAATATAAGGCTTTTATGTTTTGTATAATTATGTGAATTTTGAGCTTTTAATTTCATGGTTGAAAAATACATGGGTTAACCCAAACATTAATTTTTGCATTTCAGTCATTTACATATCATGGGTCAGTAATTATTTCCTGCATAAATGACTATTCAAATGAAAAGCGTTGTATAGTAAAAGGATGTCATATATGGAAACATCAAATTGCTCTGCCAACTTAGAACTCTGCTCAGTAGAAAGGATCCAGAATATTTAGTGACAGGCTTGCCATGCTGTGGAAAAAGCATTTAAGCAAATTTGTTTTTTCTGGAAGCTTCTGTGAAGAGCTTTAGAGAAACAGACATTATGGCCAAGGGCTCTTTTCCTGACTTGCCATAGAACTGTACTCTTTGTATAACAGAAAAAAGATTGCCCTCCATCCTTGATATTTGTATACCTGGATATTCAATAAGGAAACTCATACACTCATTTCATACCAACATGGCCGGATTAAAGAGTAGGCATGTGCCGAGGGCCCAAAATTGTCAGGAAGGCCCGCTGAAGGAGGGCAAAACAGAGCAACTGCCCTGGGAATCTTCCTTCCCCTCATCTTCATGGGTCACCTTGCTTTCCAATTATTATTATTTTTTTTTTTTCAAATGGCGACGGGCCCCAGCATCGATGGCAAGTAAGTTCAGCAACTCTTATCTTGCAAATGGTACTCAACCCAAAGCTTCCCCTATGACGCAGCGTCCTGTTTTTGCCTAAGTGGCTCATGTCACAGGGGAAGCTTTGGACGAGCAGTACCGCTTGCAAGATAACAGTTGCTTAACTTACTTGCCATCGATGCTGGGGCCTGTCGCCATTTGAAAAAAAAACCATCTGAAATTATGGTGACCCATAAAGGTGAGAGGAAGGGAAAGAGATGGGCATGGGATGGGGTGGGGGCAGAGAGAGAGAGAAGGGGGCTGATGATGAAAGTGGGGAGAAGGGAGAGAGAGAGAGAGAGAGAGAGAGAGAGAGAGAAGGGACAGATGATGGAAGTGGGGAGAAGGGATAGAGAGAGAGAAGGGGCAGATGATGGAAGTGGGGAGAAGGGAGAGAGAAAGAGAAGGGGCAGATGATGGAAGTGGGAAGAAGGGAGAGGGAAGAGGACAGATGGATGTCAGTTGAGAGGGGAGAGCAGATGCTGGGGGGGTGAGAGGGGGACAGACACTGAATGGAAGTGGGGGGTGAAAGAGGGGGGGACATGCTGAATGGAAGTGTGAGGGTGAGAAAGGGAGACAGACACTAAATGGAAGTGGGGTAAGAGAGGGGCACAGACGCTGAATGGAAGTGTGTGGGAGGGGGGACAGACATTAAACGGAAGGGGGATGAGAGAAGGGAACAGACGCTGGAAGGAAATAGGGAAGAAAAAGAAAAAAGGCACATGCTGGATTGGGGGAAGAGGATACAGTTAGATACTGGAAGAGGTGAGGGAAAGAGATGGCAAGATGTAGGTAGACACAATGAAAGAGGGAAATTGAGGACTGAATAGTAAGAAAGAATTTAGACAGAGGCAGAAAATAAAGAAAAGAAGGAAGGGAGAGGAGAGAGAGATGCCAGAGCATGGGGGGAGCGGGAAGAGACAGATACCACACCTGGGAGGAGGAAAGGAGGAAGGAGACAGATATCAGATCTGAGGGGAGGAAAGGAAGAGAGAGAGATGCTAAAATCTGCTGGGAGGGAGGGATGGAAGGGAAGAAGACAGATGCCACACCATTGGGGAAGTGGAGAGAAGTAGATGGATACAAGACCAATGTAGAGAAGGGGGACGGGAGAGATAGAAGGGAGAAACAGACAGTTTCTGAACTTGTGTGTCTAGGGGCACTAAATGAATTAATTCTGCCCTGCATACCAAACCAAAACATCTGGTTTATTTCCAATGCCCTTAAATTTCAGGGGGGGGGGCCCAGTGTTAAGAGCTGACAGGCACAAACAAGGCTCATACTTGTGACCCCCCCCCTAGGTTGGAAGGCAGCTGTTATCCAGGTGGAGTTGTTCTGACTTTTGGGAGTCTGGCTGTAGCTCAGGGCATGCTTGAGAATTCTGCCCCACCTCTACTGCAACGCTATTAGGCTTCCATTTGATTCCAGTTTTAGCTTACTAGCTGAGGGCACAGGATTGCAGCGTCTTGTCATGTTCATTGCTGTCAGTAATCCATATCGCTCTTTTGTGTTGAATGCACTTTTTGAAGGTACAGAGACATTAAGACTTAGCCATAGGCATTTCTAGTTCTTGTTTTGCTCTATTGTACAGTAGTATTCAAGCCTCAGGAGTCCCTCCTAGAAACTCTGTGACAGAATGAATCAGCCAAAGTAAAGGAAATGAATGATTGACTCATTTCACCTAAATAGAAAACCTGATAGAAGAACTCAGCTAAATGTGAGTCTAACCTAGGGTTACCATATGGCTCCATAAAAAGGACGGATTGAGACATCCGGGTTTTACTTCCAATGGAAGTAAAACCCGGATGTCTCAATCTGTCCTCCTTTCTTCCATTACTTTCAATGGAAGTAAAACCTGGATGTCTCAATCCATCCTCCTTTTTCTGGAGCCATAAGGTAACCCTAGAACCCAAAAGGACAAAACACATACTCCAAAATGGCAGGTTTCTTTCCAATGTCCTTAAATTTCAACCTTTTTTTTTTTTACAGCGTTAATAGCTACCATGTACAAGCCAACCTTGCACCTTTTGACCTTCTGATTGGAAAGCAACCATCTTCTACCTTCTGCCTCTTAAGAATCTGCTAAAGCAAGCCTATACCTAGCTGTGTCTTCTGTTTCTCTTAAACTTAGCTCCTGTCTCTTGAATGAACCAGCAGGAACCAGCTTTGGGCAGACTTCAGATTTTCTGCCCTGCCTCTGGGCTTGTTTCTTGGTGCTTCTGTGTTATTCTTGTCCCATTGTTCCCTAAAATATATATAATTTAAAAAAAAAAATTTATAAAAACAAAAAAGTCACTAAATGATAGAAACTAAACAAAGCTCTATTTGTGCCTACCCAGATATTCATTGCTGGTATGCAGATACTGACCTGCACTCAATATCCAGATATAAGTGGGCTGGTGCTGCTTATTTATGCACAACCAAATAAGGGCCCCCTTCTATGAAGTTGCACTAGAGGTTTTTTAGCTTGATCTGGCGTGGTAAATGCTTTGACGCCCATAGAATTCCTATGAGCATCGGAGCACTTACCTTGCCGGATCACACTAGCCTTTAGTGATAAAAGGAAGGGTAAGTTAGGAAAGCTTTTCTCTGTCTTAACTTTATCTGGGCCAGGTCAGAGGTCTGGATATCACTGCTAACCATGTAACTCTGGGCTCCACCTGAGCACTTTCCTTGGACTTCCCTGCTACTACCTGGATAGTGCCAAATCGATCTAACTAGATATGCACCAACGCTATCCGGAGAATGCTGCTGAAAATCAGAATATGGGCTCAGTCAGTCAGACTTATCCAGTTAGGAGCTAGTCCAGCACTGATAAGCTCCCCCTGAATACCAACTTCTTTGTGTTTGATATCACTGAACATGGTTTATAAGGACACTATTTAAAGTGTTCTCTACACCGAGTTGCCTCAAACCTGTCTTTGGGTCCCCTCTCCACAGCCAGTCAGGTTTTCAGAACATCCACAATGAATATACATGAGGTTAAATATGAATATAGTAGGGAGCCCTTATACGAGTAAGAGATGCAATGTGAATTAGCAAGTGGTTACCATGCTGGCAAGACAGCACCAGCTAATTCATGTGCTAACTGCATACCATGTTATGGGCAGAAATGGCGGGTTATATCAGGGAATGTGGTTGGCGCACAGTATTTTAACACACACTGTCACTGATAGTGCAGACATACTTCCCAGCTAGTAAATATTGAAGCGGTAAGTGCATCTATGCCAGTGAATCGTAAACTGTGTGCCGTGGTGAGATTGCAAGGGCTGAATATTGCTGTGCATTTGTACAGTCAACGCACAAGTAAGATGTAGAATATATGCTGCAGGAAATAAGGTTAATGATATAGCTGAGTTTTCAAAAGTTTCAGGAGGACATATCTATTATTATCCATTCAATCAGAGGGTTTACCTGCCCATAATGCCTAATTTCTGGAAATGAGCATCTTGTCTCTCTATAAATTGCGACTGAACTTGCCCCTCAGCCGCCTATTAAGATGCTTCAGATGCTTTTATGGATGGGCTCCACCCCGTCAGATCCAGTGGCACCCCAAAAGAACAGGAAACTATGCTTTACTTATTTTCATCAGCTGGTATACTTTCTCACAGACCGTTCTGATCGGACCCCACTGCAGATCATGATGAAATCGCGACTCAGCTAGTCCACAACGCTGCGGTGAAGAAAAGCAGTTCTTCCAACAAGGCTCTTGTTTTGCCACCGAGTGGCTGCATCAGGGAAATTTCCAATGTTCTCACTCCCTCCATAAGAACATAAGAAATGCCTCCGCTGGGTCAGACCTGAGGTCCATTGCGCCCAGCAGTCCGCTCACGCGGCGGCCCAACAGGTCTAGGACCTATGCAGTAAACCTCTATCTATACCTCTCTATCCCTTTCTCCAGCAGGAATTTGTCCAATCCTTTCTTAAACCCAGTACCATACTCTGCCCTATAACATCCTCTGGAAGTGCATTCCAGGTGTCCACCACACGTTGGGTAAAGAAGAACTTCCTAGCATTCGTTTTGAAACTGTCCCCTTTCAACTTTTCTAAATGCCCTCTTGTATTTTTTATTTTCTGAAAGTTTGAAGAATCTGTCCCTCTCTACTCTCTCTATGTCCTTCATGATCTTGTAAGTCTCTATCATATCCCCTCTAAGTCTTCTCTTCTCCAGGGAAAAGAGTCCCAGTTTTTCCAGTCTCTCAGCGTATGAAAGGCTTTCAATCCCCTTAATCAGTCGTGTCGCTCTCCTCTGTACTCTCTTGAGTAATGCCATATCCTTCTTAAGGTACGGCGACCAATATTGGACGCAGTATTCCAGATGCGGGCGCACCATCGCCCGATACAGCGACAGGATAACTTCTTTCGTCCTGGTTGTAATACCCTTTTTGATTATACCTAGCATTCTATTCACTCTCTTAGCAGCCGCTGCGCACTGTGCCGTTGGCTTCATTGTCATGTCCACCATTACCCCCATTTTTTCCATTCATTTTTCATATATACACACAATATAATCTTATTAACAATACATAATGGATAATCACAAAATTAAACTACGCAAAGCACACTGTATGCTTCTCAACATTCATTCCTACCAGAACACAGATAACCCCCATGCAAATACGGGACCCACAAACTAAAAGTACTAATATATATAAACGAAACCCTAAGATTCAAGACTCTGCATGCAGTACAACCCCAGAGAAATAGAAACAAATTTTTTTCTTCCTAAACAGTGCAATATATAGACAGCAATGTAAATTCCCAAAATTGGCACAATTCAGCCACTAAATTGAAAATCATTTCCCCTACCTTTGTTGTCTGGTGATTTTGTTTTTCAAACCATCTTTTCCCAGTCTCTGGCTGCACTTCCTTCTGTCTGTGCTCTTAACTGTGTATCCATGGCCATCTTATCCATTTGCTGTTTTCCTCTTCTTCACTTTCTGCCATACTTCCATCTTTCCTTGTGAGTAAGTCAGGGTTGAAAATATCAAAAGACCAAAAAAGCCAGGCAAGGGCTATGGTTATATCAAAAAAGACTGGCTTCAATAAAGACTAGTCTATAAAATGTGACCCAAATAACTATATGAAAATAAGCTCAGAGATATGAAACTTTAAAGGGAAGGCTGTTAAACCTCCCTGAGAAGAGTTCACCTTCCAGTCATTGCAACTTCACAAGTCCAGGTCACACTTCAAGACTCAAATGTAAAAATATTAAAGTCCTTATCACTTGCAGAAAAATATTTTTTATCTTCTCTAATTTAGCAAAAACACTGCCCCCACTGTATTCACTTATTTTTTGAATGTGGTTTAGGGGGTCCCAACGTGGTCCCGTTTCGTTGTCTGCTTCAGGAGACCCAATGCTGGATATTCTAGAATCTTAGAACTCTAATAAATGTTCTGCTCTTCTTATCTAAAGCCAGCAGTGACGTGACTGAACATCACAAAACCTGTAACTGTGCCAACAGTAATTCGAATAAGAAGAGCAGAACATTTACTAGAGTTCTAAGATTCTAGAATATCCATCTCATCTCTCTCCCATGGTCAGACATTTCTGTCTTCCCCCTTCCTCCCCCATATGATCTGGCATCTTTATCCTCTTCTTCCCATAGCCTGCAATCTCTCTCCTCTCCCATGGTCTGGGATCTCCCTCTCCTACCCTCCCTCTTCCTGAGGTCTAACATCTCTTTCCTCTCCTTTCTGCAGTCTGGCATCTCTCTCTCCCCTCCTTCCCTTCCATTCTGTGGTCTGCATCTCTGTCTCTCCTCTTCCCATTCCAGTGGTCTGACATCTCTCCCTTCTTTGGGTCATCTCACCTACTTCCCAGTATAACATTTCTTCCTCCCTCCTCTCCACCACTATCATGTCCAACAATTTTCCCTCTTTCTTCCTTTCCCCATATACATCATCTCTCTTTCCCTCTCACACCACACATCTATGTCCAACAATTCTCTGTTCCTATTCCCTCCCCCACTTACAGCATTTCGTTCTCTCCCTTCCCACTACTACACCTGTACAGCATCTCTCTTTCCTCCTTTCCTACCCACCCCCACCTCCAAGCCTCTGCATTTGTACTTCCCAACCCTCTCCCAGAATGTGCAGTATCTGTTTTCCCAACCCCATTAGCATCAGTCCTCCCTGCTTTCCCAACTTCCAACTCCCTACCCCCTGCACCCAGCCTCTCCCTGTCAGGCTCTGCACCCAACCCCCTTCCCTCCCCCCTCTGTCAGGCACTGCATCTATCCCCCCTCTTTTTCTCCTTTCCTATCCCCAACCCCTGCATTTGTCCTTCCCAATCCTCTCCCAGTATGTGCAGTATCTGTCTTCCCAATCCCCTGAGCATCTGTCCTTCCTACCTTCCCAACTTCCAACTCCCAACTCCCTACCCCCTGCACCCATCCTCTCCCTGTCAGGCTCTGCACCCATCCCCCTTTCCTCCCCCCTCTATCAGGCTCTGCACCTAGACCCCACCCTCCCTTGTCACGCTCTGTATCCAGACCCCTTTCCTCCCTCCCTTCAGGTTCTTTACCCGCGGGATCAGATTTCTTCTGCCCCATCTCCCTTCCCTCCCAACTCCTGTCATACTCTTCACCCATGGGATCAGCTTAATGAGCTTTGGTGCTCCTGCTTGGTGCTGAGCAGCTTGATAACTGGCTCCTGCGAATTATTATGAAACATGAGAATTTGCGGGAGCCAGTCAACAAACCGCTCAGCACCGATCAGGAGCACTAAAGTGCATTCCTGCTCGTTGCCGCTGAACGGCAGAAGAAAGCCAATCCCACGGGTGAAGAGCCTGACAGGGGAGGGAGGAAGGGGGGCTGGGGCAGTGCCCATTTTTTGGGAGGCCATGGCCCCTGTTGCCTCCCCCATTCCAACATCTATGACTCATAGAGTTCAGGAGCAGTGAAGAGCATTCAGCACACTGGCCTACGATAAAAACCGTTATTGCGGTTTTGTAAAAGGGAGGGTTAATAACGCATTATTAGTTTTTGTACACTGTTACCTGAAAACCAGAAATGGTGGTAGATCAAGCACCCTAATAAAAATAAACATGACAATTATATTCTCTCCCACTAAATACAGTAACAACCAGAGCATTAATTCTAGCAAAAAAGGTGCCAGTACTCAAATGCTAGGCCATTCTTCAGGAGTGGGGTGATCACTGAGGCCCCCTAAAACCAGCCACAGAATCTGTGAAAAGGCAGCACTGAGTGTGAAGAACCAGAGCTCTTTCATTAATACTTGAGGACCATGTGTCATTTTTATCAAGCAATGGAAAGGATGCCAGCAGTGGTGTAGTAAAGGGGGAGGGCAGGCTGCCCGGGCATCATCTTGGTAGGGGCGCTGGCACCTCTCTGCCCCCCACACCATACTTGTGCCCCCCCCTTCCACCCTTACCTCTTTAAATCTTCGCCAATGTGAGCAAATTCTCTGGCCTGATGCTCGCGCCGGCCTGGCTCCCCTCTGAAATCACTTCTGTGTTGTGGGGCCAGGAACTGACATCAGAGAGAAAGTCAACGCCAGCAGAAGCAGTAGACTGGAGGAGCTGCTCGCGCTGGCGAGGATTCAGAGGTAGGGAGGATGCAAGTGTGGCATGGGGGCAGGGAAGGAGCGGGGACAGAGAGGAGGGTGTAGGAGCGTCACTGCCCCAGGCGTTTCCTACCCTCGCCACTGGATGTCGGTACTCAGTGCCCCTTAGTATCCCCTCAAAGGAAGCTCTGGTAACAACCAGCATCATTAAGGAAGCACTTGTATTCATTTCTGGCTAGGCCTTCTCATGCTTAAGAACATAAGAAGTTGCCCCCGCTGAGTCAGACCAGAGGTCCATCTTGCTCAGCGGTCCGCTCCCGCGGTGGCCCATCAGGCCTAGTGCCTGAACAGTGGTCCCTGATTAATTTTATAACTTACCTCTAATCCCATCCCTATAATCTACCTCTACTCTTATCTGTACCCCTCAATCCCTTTGTCCTCCAGGTACCTATCCAAGGCTTCTTTGAAGCCCTGTAGCGTGCTCCTGTTTATCACATCCTCCGGTAGCGCGTTCCATGTATCCACCACCCTCTGGTTGAAAAAGAACTTCCTCCCCTTTCAATTTCTCTGAGTGCCCCCTTGTACTTGTAGTTCCCCATAATTTGAAAAATCTGTCCCTGTCTACTCTTTCTATGCCCTTCATGATCTTGAAGGTTTCTATCATGTCTCCTCTAAGTCTCCGCTTTTCCAGGGAGAAAAGCAGCTTTTTCAGTCTGCTTTACTCATTGCCTCGAAAGGACCAACTTCTTCTTCGAGTCTAGTAGTAGTAGCAGCACTAGTGGTGTTTACAAAACTTTTATAGCGTGCCTGACATTTTTTGTCGTTTGCAATCCTCCAAGCATTGAAGTAAGTTACAAATGGATGATCAGCGATGTTTCCCAATATCAAGAGCCCACCAAGTTCATAAAACCGAGACAACAAGCCAGAGGATGTGGTAAGAGCGGTTAATATAGCATGTTTTTAAAAAAGATTTGTACAAGTTCCTGGAGTAAAAGTCCATAAACTGCTGTTGAGACAGACATGGGAGAAGCCACTGCTTGCCCTGGATCGGTGGCGTGGAATGCTGCTACTGTTTGGGTTTTTGCCAGGTATTTGTGACTTGGATTGGCCTCCGTGAAGACGGGATACTGGGTTAGATGGACCATTGGTATGATCCAGTAAGGCTATTCGTATGTTCTTATGACTAGGATCACCTACCAGAATTTTCAGGTGCAGCAGAACAGATCTAATAAATGCTCCAGAGTAAATTCTAGAAGATATTGTGTGTATCTGCTTAGAGGATGTTCCTCGCCTTCTTTTTTTTTTTGTTTTTCCATCATTCTTTATTATTTTCTTAAAGCTAAATCTCTAATAAGCAATGCCATACAACAGCGAGAGAGCAGTCTCCCTATCGTGTACGTTGTACTAACTGTAAAAATGTACATTTTCAGAGAGTTTATCCCAGAGAAAATTGCTGAATAAAAGGGAGATGAATCATGGATTAGTTGAGGTGATGGTGCAACATTACACTCAGCCCCAGGAGGCTTAATTTATGCCTGTGTCTTTTTTTAATTATAACTTGAGAGATTGATGCTGGCATCAGGCACACATATGCATAACATGAACAAGTTCATCAGCAGAGCCAGATGCTTTGGCTTTTCAGCTGACTCTGCCCCCGATTTGGCCTGAGCACTAAAAGAACATTGTCAACACTGTACGGAAGATGAACTCTGTAGTGATCTGGGGTTAAGGAAACAGCCGTGCCCAGTGCCACGTCCATGGGGTTTGGACAAAATGCAGAAGTCCTGGGATCTGCGGCTTTCTTGTTTTCACTTACAAGCGCAAATCTGTTTTGAATGATTTACTGGCTTTAACCCTGTACGTGCCCTGATTTCTTTTTTTTTTTTTTTTTAAGTTAAACATGGTAAACAGTTAAAGTAAAGTTTTCCGGAGTGGCTGCCTTTAACTTGGACCCTGGTTAAACAGAAAACTGATGCTGGCAGTCTGCTGCTGATGTGCAAAGCAGGACAGGCTGTTGAGTGAGTTTTAGTTTGCTTATAAGGAAGAGAAATGCATCCACAGTGCATTTCAAGACTGTAGGCACACATAATGAATGTAATTACTTCTCTTTTCAAATCCAAGCCTGTGTTAAATTATTGGAAAAGTGTAGGAGGAGTTTTCCTTCCCCAAAGGCTTTACTTTAAGGCGGTGCTTCTCAGCCCAGTGTCAGGGCATACCCAGCAAGTCAGGATATCCAGAGTGAATATTCATGAGATTGAATTGCATGCACTGCCTCCTTGGTTCATAAATCTATTTTATGCTTATTCATCGTGGATATCCTGAAAACCCAACTGGTTGGGTGTGCCTCAAAGACTGCTCTAAGGGCTAGATTTAATAGTATGCATTGAACAGAGAAACATAATGGTAGATAAAGGCCAAATGATCCATCCAGTCTACCCATCTGCATCATCCATTATCTGTGGTGTAGCGGTTAAAGCTACAGCCTCAGCACCCTGAGGTTGTAGGTTCAACCCCTGTGCTGTTCCATGTGACCCTGGGCAAATCACTTCATCCTCCACTGCCCCAGGTATATTAGATAGATTGAGAGCCCATTGGAACAGATAGGGAACATGCTTAAAGTACCTGTATGTTTTTATAATTGCTTGTTTTTTATATATACTATGTAAAACCGCTTTGAATTTTGACAAGGCGGTATATCAAATTATAAATAAACCTGAAACCTGAAACTTTGAGTGTGGTTGTAAAACTACAAAAAGGCAGTACACAAGTCCCAATCCATTGCTTCTTTCCTCCTCTTCCTAAGAGGTCCTATGCTTTTTTGAATTCAAACACACTATTTCAGGGATCTCAAAGTCCCTCCTTGAGGGCCGCAATCCAGTCGGGTTTTCAGGATTTCCCCAATGAATATGCATTGAAAGCAGTGCATGCACATAGATCTCATGCATATTCATTGGGGAAATCCTGAAAATCCGACTGGATTGCGGCCCTCAAGGAGGGTCTTTGAGACCCCTGCACTATTTGTATCTACTACCTCTACTGGGAGACTATTCCATACATCGACCACCCGTGTTGTAAAAACGTATTTTCTTAGATTACTCCTGAGCCTATTTCCTCTTAACTTCATTCTATGACCTCTCATTCTGAAGCTTCCTTTGAAATGAAAGAGATTCGTCTCATGCCTATTTTGCCCTATAAGTATTTAAATGTTTCTATCATATCTCCCCTTTCCAGTCTTTCCTCCAAATTATACATATTAAGATCTTTAAGTCTGTTCCCATACAACTTATGATGAAAACCACTAACCATTTTAGAAGCCTTTCTCTATACTGACCCCCATCCTGGACCCTCAGCCACTCTTTTGAAAGTGTGGTCTCCAGAATTGTACACAATATTCTAAATGAAGTCTCACCAGAGTCTTATACAGCGGCATCAATACCCCTTTTTTCCTACTGGCCATACCTCTCTCTATACATCTTAGCATCCTTCAACGTTGAGAAATGTAAGGTATTACATGTGGAGAGCAGAAACCCAAGGTACAACTATACAATGGGAGGAATATTATTGAATAAGAGTACCCAGGAAAGGGACTTGGGGGTATTGGTGGACATGACAATGAAGCCGACGGCACAGTGTGCAGCGGCCGCTAAGAGAGCGAATAGAATGCTAGGTATAATCAAAAAGGGTATTACAGTCAGAACGAAAGAGGTTATCCTGCCGTTGTATCGGGCGATGGTGCGCCCGCATTTGGAGTACTGCGTCCAATATTGGTCGCTGTACCTTAAGAAGGATATGGCGTTAGTCGAGAGGGTTCAAGAGGAGAGCGACGCGTCTGATAAAAGGGATGGAAAACCTGTCATATGCTGAGAGACTGGAGAAGCTGGGTCTCTTTTCCCTGGAGAAGAGGAAGCTTAGAGGGGATATGATAGAGACTTACAAGATCATGAAGGGCATAGAGAGAATGGAGAGGGACTGAAAGGGAGAGAGAAAGGGAGACAGAGAGAAACAGAGAGAGAGAGAGATAGAGAGAAAGAGAGAGAGAAAGGGAGAGAGACAGAAATAGAGAGAGATAGATAGAGAAAGATTGCAGAAACTGGGGCTCTTTTCCCTGGAGAAGAGGAGACTTAGAGGGGATATGATAGAGACTTATAAGATCATGAAGGGCATAGAGAGAGTAGAGAGGGACAGATTCTTCAAACTTTCGAAAAATAAAAGAACAAGAGGACACGTGGAAAAGTTGATAGGAGACAGATTCAAAATAAATACTAGGAAGTTCTTTTTTACCCAACGTGTGGTGGACACCTGGAATGCGCTTCCAGAGGGCGTGATTGGGCAGAGTACAGTACTGGGGTTCAAGAAAGGATTGGACAAATTCCTACTGGAAAAGAGGATAGAGGGGTATAGATAGAAGATTACTGCACAGGTCCTGGACCTGCTGGGCCACAGTGTGAGCGGACTGCTGGGCACGATGGACCTCGGGTCTGACCCAGCAGAGGCATTGCTTATGTTCTTAGTTTTCACCGTCGCTTTTTCAACCTGTTTGGCCACCTTAAGATCATCACATACTATCACACCCAAGTTCCACTCCTCTTTCATGCACAAAAGTTCTTCAACCCTAAACTGTACTGTTCTCTCGGGTTTTTGCAGCCCAAATGTATGACCTTGCATTTCTTACTATTAAATCTTAGCTGCCAAATCTCAGACTATTCTTCAAGCTTCGCTAGGTCCTTCCTCATTCACATGATCAAAGGTGTCTATGAGGAGGTGCTGAAAAGTTCTCAGCCTAACAAGCTTCCTAAATTATGAGCATTATTTTGCCACTGTAGCTGAAAAGAGTGTTATTTTATTTTGCAAAGTGCCAGTTTGTAGAATCATAATACTATGCTTTGACATAATTGAACCATGTGAACGAAAAGTGTAGAATTTTCAATGGTGGAACTCCAAGCCATCATGAAGTTCCTATTCCTGCAGAAGAAAATACCAATTTAAATGAGAAATATTTTCTAAACTTTCAACTTTTCTTCTTAAATTGGTGTTCTCTCTAATTAAAGTACCCTGTACTTGTTTTACTTCTAATAATTCCTTTTCAATTGTGTCCACTTTAGTTTTCAGTAAAGAGGTATCTTCTTTAACAACTTTAAATTCTTCCTTTTGTTCCAAAACATTTTTTTCCAGTTCTAATATTTGTGGGGATAAAGTCTGTCCCAAGCTTGCAACTAGGTCCCAAATTGAATCCAGGGTAACATTAGTAGGTTTTAAGGAAGCAAATATAATATACCTGGTTGTATTGGTTGAGTTTCCCCAGTCACAGGGCTTCTCTCTCTTCTGCCTTGTTCTTCTGGCTGCTCCATCGCTGTTTCTGCCCCAGAATTGAGTTCTTCCGGGGTCAAGCTCAGTTTAGCCTCCCGGCATAGAAAGTCCACCTCTTCGGATAGACTGTCATCCCATGGTGAGCTGGCTCCCTGGGGCTATGGAGGCAGGGACCTTGCGTCGGGGCTCAGCATCAACTTGAGCCCAGGGAAGGTCACTGCCGCCTCACTCGTTGGCGGAACCTCCAGCAGGTGAATCCCCGACAGAACTCGCTCCTGCTGTAAGCGCCTCAGAAATTCATCTATAGTTGTCATAGGAGGCCGCGAGGCTCCAACAGTGCTCCTGCCCCTTCTCTTCGGCATTTTCGTAGCATGAAGGTAAAGTGGGGAAACTATTCTGAGATTGTCTCACCCAAAGACATTCCATTGCGGCCATCTTGGATCGGCCTTTGTTTCCTTTGGAAGCCGATATGTGGAGTCCCGCAAGGCTCACCCCTCTCTCCTATCCTTTTCAATATTTACATGTCCTCTTTGAAACTCCTTCATCTATCCCCCCTGGAAACTCTCTACACCTATGCTGACGATATCCTCATCTTCCTTGAGACCGACTCGAACCTCACTAGCCTCGCTGAGAACATATCCGCATGTATAATGAACCTTCAATCCTGGGCACATTCTGTACAAATGAAATTGAACGAGTCCAAAACAAAACTACTTTGGCTCGGCCCAATATTAGGTCATTTACCCACCTCCATCCCATTATCTTCCGGCTCCACTCTTCAGCTTGAGTTTTCAAGCAAAGTCCTTGGCATCATCATAGACTCCTCTCTCTCCTTCAATGACCACCTCAACTTCTTGGTAAAAAAATGCTTCTTTAGTCTTCATATGCTGAGGAAAGTGAGATCGTACTTTCATCATTCTCACTTTGTCATACTTGTTCAATCCACCATCCTCTCTAGACTGGATTATTGCAACTCCATCTATTTAAGCCTAACTAAAAAAAAAACTCCATAGACTTCAGCTAATCCAGAACGCCGCGGCCAAGCTTATTTTCGCTAAAGGCAAGTTCGACCACGTCTCCCCACTCCTGTCCAAACTTCACTGGCTCCCAGTTCACTCCAGAGTCCTCTTTAAATGTGCCTGTTTAGCTTTCAAGATCCTACATGGCATCCTCCCTCCCGTTATCCCAGTCTTCTGGAACTCCTCTAACCCTAATTCCACTAGATCCTCCTAAAAACTGAAACTATCATTCCCCTCTGCAAAAGGTATATCCCGCGTAGGAAAACTAGGAACATCCCTCCCCTTTAGAACCACAGAACTCTGGAACAACCTCACATCCCCGCTCAGAATTTCAAGCTCCCTCCAATCCTTCCGCAAACACCTGAAAACTTGGCTCTTTTCAAAAATCTAACACCTCCCGCTCTTTGGTACCCTGTCCCTCTTTATCTTCCTAGCTCCTTTCCTATAACCCTTCATTGGAGCTCCTTTTCAACCTAACCCTGTAAACCGTGCCGAGCTCTACGTTTGTGGAGATGGTGCGGTATACAAACCTAAGGTTTAGTTTAGTTTTAGTTTAGTTTCCATAGTGTACAACTTAAAGGGGGAATGCCCATGGGAAGAGCATGGGTGGGTTAAGGGCATTCCCAGGATTTAGGTGCCATGTTATAGAATGATGTCATTTATGTGGCTATCTGCCATTTGTTGCATGCCAGCATTTACACCAGGTTTCGGCAGGCGTTAGTGTGGCATCCAAAGTTAGGTGTGAGATCTACGCTAAGCTAGTATCTCTAAAGGGTGATCTGTAGGTGTTATTTGCTGAATTCTGCCATATATGCACATAACATACTACTTAGAGAATTGCCACACATGCTATGACAAGAATATTTGTACACACATATGTGATGTAGCAGATGCATTCAAGGACAAATTTGGGTAGAATGGTGGTGGAGTTGTGACTTATCCACATACTTTATTATGCAAAGATTTATGAGGCTTCATTTTAGCCACCCTTTCTGCTGCAGAGCAAGATTCGCATATATGCTAGACAAGTTAAAGCTAAGGGCCTCATGTTGCAAGAGGCCTCATGCTTCTCAAAAAAAAAAAAAATAATTAATGCATTTTTATATAAGGAAAATTACAATATAAAATAATCACAATTATTGTTCTTATTATTGACTATTGTTGGTTTAAAGATTTTAAATGTAATCATCTAGCCTAATATTTACTTAAGAACATAAGAATAGCCTTACTGGGTCAGACCAATGGTCCATCAAGCCCAATAGCCCGTTCTCATGGTGGCCAATCCAGGTCCCTAGTACTTGGCCAAAACCCAAGGAGTAGCAACATTCCACGCTACCGATTCAGGGCAAGTAGTGGCTTCCCCCATGTCTTTTCTCAATAACAGACTATGGGTTTTTCCTCCAGGAAATTGTCCAAACCTTTCTTAAAACTAGCTACGCTATCCATTCTTACCATAACTTCTAGTAATGCGTTCCAGTGCTTAACTGTTCTCTGCGTGAAAAAAAATTTCCTCCTATTGGTTTTAAAAGTATTTCCCTGTAACTTCATCAAGTGTTCCCTAATCTTTGTAATTTTTGACAGAGTGAAAAATCGATCCACTTGTATCCGTTCTACTCTACTCAGAATTTTGTCGACTGCAATCATATCTCCCTCAACCATCTCTTGTCCAAGCTGAAGAGCCCTAACATTTATAGTCTTTCCTCATACGAGAGGAGTTCCATCTCCTTTATCATCTTGGTCGCTCTTCTTTGAACCTTTTTGGGCGCCGCTATATCTTTCTTGAGAAAAGGAGGCCAGAATTGAACGCAATACTCCAGATGAGGTCGCACCATGGAGTGATACAGGGGCATTATAACATTCTTAGGGCTCCTTTTACAAAGGCGCGCTAGCAGTTTAACGCGCGTAATAGCGCGCGCTAAACCGCCGGACGCGCTAGCCGCTACCGCCGCCTCTTGAGCAGGCGGTAGTTTGGGGCCAGAGCGGGGGTTAGCGCGTGATGAAAAGTCGCGTGCGTTAACCCCGCTAGCGTGGCTTTGTAAAAGGAGCCCTTAGTCTTGTTAACTATCCCTTTTTTAATAATTCCTAGCATCCTGTTAAGTTTTTTGGCCACCACCGCCACACATTGGGTGGAAGATTTCCTACTTAATCAAGGATGGCCTCTTATATGTTACAGCTTAGGGGGCCACATTACTCATAAATCAAGCCCTGTCTATGTGTCTCTTTACAAATTAGGTTCAAACTAGGCATATACTAGCCCTCCCAGCTTAGAAGACCTGTTATAAAAAAGCATAATTTGCATGTTTAATATTTTAATGCACTCTAAGGGGTCATTTTACCAAACAGCTTTAAAATTGGCCTTAGTGCATCCTTACACCAGTCATTCCCACATGCTAAAGCCATTTCTCCACTGGGGCAAAATGGCTGATATTTCACTAAGCCCACCGATTGTGTTTGCGATTGTGTACAGACCCGATTTTCCTCCAACCTGATTCACTAACCTCTGTGCTGATCGTCCTCCGATCCAATCTGTGCATGCAAAGTAGGAAGGATGAGATTCACAAAACAATTTCAGGAACACCGACTGGGCTGCCAGATCAAAAAATAAGCGACTGCTGAGGACCAGTCACTAGTTAAAAAAACCCCCACTCTCTGCCCCTATTCTCCAGGATCTTCCCAGAGCTGCCAAGGGGGCCAACTATTTCAATGGGAGATTTAGGGCATGTTTTCAGCCTGCCCACAGCTCTGCCCCACCCTGCTCCATCCTCAGTGCCACCCATAGCACACTCCAAATTACAGCCTACAGCAGTGGTTCCCAACTCTGTCCTGGAGGACCACCAGCCAGTCAGGTTTTTAGGATAGCCCTAATGAATATGCATGGAGCAGATTTGCATGCCTCTCACCTCCATTATATGCAAATCTCTCTCATGCATATTCATTAGGGTTATCCCCCAAACCTGACTGGCTGGTGGTCCTCCAGGACAGAGTTGGGAAACACTGGCCTACAGCACTAGTCACCTCCCCTTCCAGTGGAAGTAGGAGGTGCCAAAATAAAGCATCATCTCCTGCAGCCATAAGACCAGTCCCACAGCACCAGGAGATGATGCTTTATTAAGGCACCTCTTGCAGCCATTGGAAGGAGAAGCTGTTCAGCGGAAGTTCAGGAGATGACCCTCAAAAGTGAGTCTCCTGTTCAATGCAGAAAACGTGGCAGGTCCACCTTCTTGACCCCTGGTGATTGAAAACAAGATACTGAGTCACCACCCCTCACGGGGAGTAATGTAGTTGGAGAACTCCCACACAGCTGAGAGGAAATATTGGCAGTGCCCCTCCAAAACCCCACTAGCAACTCCATTCACCCCACCCTAGTTCTGGCCCTGCTAACCACCAGGCTACTCCCGTAAGCATCACCATTTGCTGAGTGGAAGGTAGCACAGGAACAGTGACAGCAGCCATGTCTTTCTTTTGTAGATGGAAAAAAGGAATTATTTTTTAACTTTAAAACCACGTCTGCGTAATGGCACAAAACAATGAAAAGCAGAGGGAAACCAACAACAGATTTTTTTTTTTTAAAAAAAAGCTACAAAACTTTAAAATAAATAAATAATAATAACAATAATAATAAAAGTAGAGTGAGATGCGGCCATTATTAATAATAATAATAATAACTTTATTTTTCTATACCGCCATAATCTTGCGACTTCTAGGCGGTTCACAGTGAAGAGAGCTGTACAATCAACGAATTACAGCGTACAAATAGTGAAGGTGTCACTGAGCAGTCAGTGATTGTTCTGTTTCCTAAAATATAATCTCTGACTTCCAGAGAACGAGACTGTAAGCTCCACAGACCAGACACCGTCTCTTATATGTAGTATGGGGTGTGGGCCAAAATTTATTTTGTTTGGCTTTCCATGTCATTTACAGGATTTTTCATTTTGTTTTGTATTTTTTGTTTTATGCTCTATTGCTCATTAGCACATTAGACTTCATTAATATCCCTACTGATAAATCAATCAATAATGAAAACTTATGGGTAACAGTACCAAAGACATGGAAAGAACCCAAAATTTGGAGTTTTCCCAACCACTTTTTTGTTTGTAAAACAATATAAAATGATAGGGGAAAATGTCCATCCCTAATATATATTTGTGCAGCACTGTATCTGCTACTATTATAGACATTATAAATAGTAGTAATAGACCAAGAGAGATAGAAATCTGTAGTCCATAATGTCTTTAAATAAGTGCAGTCTATTCACAGCTGGAAATGCTCCGGGTTTGGCCTGGAATTTCATAGTTTTCAGCTGAACCTCGGGGCTTTAGGAGAGCTTCCACTTAGCCACCAAGGGAGATGAGGATATAAGGAAATTAACTGATTAGTGCACACTATAAATAAGTAGAAACTGAAGAGGTATACACCAAAAGCAAAACAAAAATAGGATTAAAGTCAGAACTTTAGGGGTCCTTTTATCAAGCCGCGCTAGCAGGGTTAGCGAGTCGGACAGTTCATCACGCGCAAACCCCCCGCGGCCGGCTAAAAAACTAACGCCTGCTCAATGCAGGCGTTAGCGGCTAGCGTGGCAAGCACTTGAACGCGCGGTATTACACATGTTAAACCCCTACCGCAGCTTGATAAAAGGACCCCTTAATCTGCTTGAAAATGTCACTCGGGGGGGGGGGGGTGATTCTAAAACTGGGCACCTCTATTTACTGTAGGCACCTCGAGGTCGCACAGTAAGAGACTATTCTACTACAGGCTTAAGGGACCAAGTGAGGTTCTGGTCCAGGGTGCAGGCAATTAAGGGTACCAATATACCCAGTCTCTGACCTTCCCTCCCCCCCCGCACCAGTGATTTCTCCCATTTTCTCTTCCCCTCCCCACAGATCTGTTTTACTCTCCCACAGTCCTGTAAAGTTTACATTGGTTGCCAGTGGCAACAGCAGCATAACAGGCTACCCCCGCCCAGCCCATGGGTTTTCCCTAACATGACCATTTATTTTTTCCCCTCAAAACGGGACATCTGCTAATTTTTAGGTAATAATATTGTAGATATCTGTCTTTCTTTCTTTTTCTCTCCCTGCCCCCCTCACCTTCCCTTTCTTTCTTTCTCTCTCCCTGCCCCCTTTCTTTCTCTCTCCCTGCCCCACTCCCCTCACCGCTGCCTATTTCTTCCTGCTTCCCCGATGCAGCAACATGCCAGGTGCGTGCAGCTGCTTTACAAGTGGCGCACCCACAAGCCTCCTCCAATGTCAATTCTGACGTCAGAGAGGAAGTTCCGGACCAGACAGGCAGCGATTGGCTGGCCCGTAACTTCCTCTCTGACATCAGAATTAACATGTGGGGGGGGGAGGAGGAGGAAAGACTTGTGGGCCCGCCGCTTGTAAAGTCTCATCCCGTTGTCCCCAAGCACATCGCCTGTTTTTGAAATTGTTACAGTGGGTTGCTCTATTTCTGAAAACAGGGTATTTCAGCATCCCGAAGCTGTGCTTGGATACAACGGAATAGGCTACCTAAAAACAGAATGGTCCTGTTCAAAACGGGACATATGTTTTCCCTCTGCCATGTCCTGCCTTCTATGATGCAATTTCCTGTGGGCAGAACGTGGCAGAGAGAAGGGACTAGCTGAAAGCAGCCTGTCATGCAGCTGCCGCCACCGGCAACCAATATAAATTTTACAGGACCACAGGGAAGTGAAAGAGGTAAGGGAGCCATGCCAGATTCACAGAGATGGAAACAGAGGAGGGGGGAAAAAAGAGACTAGTGAGGGGGGAAAGATGCTGGTCCAAGGGAGGCAGAGATGCTGAACCTGCTGGGGAGGGGCGAGTAAAGAGGGAGCATCGGAAGTGATGCAGTGAGGGGCAGCACTACCAAAGCAAGTTGGCATAGGGTGCCACTATCTCTTGAGCTGTCCCTGGTCTATTCTACAATAGCATTTGTATTTCCAGATAAGAAAAGATTAGCATAAACCAGTATCAGTCCATTTTGCATCCACAGTTACAGCTACCATAGAGTTGGTGTAACTGCAGTCACAAAAATGAGGAGGGATGTGTGTAACTTACAGTATGCGATGGGAGCCCCACCTCTTGCCCTCCTATACTCCACCCAAGTGTACATCCTCTTGCATTTAGCCCCATGCCAGTTATGAACACCCGTTGAAAATAGGACATAAGCATGCTGTGGACACTTTCATAGCAGGGAAGTTTGTGCCTGGGATAGAGGCACCTGGCATCACCATGCCATGCACCCCCCAGCAGTGGGGTCAGTGGCATGATGAGGAAGGGAGGTACCCAGGGTGGTGGCACCCATGCCCTCTTCTCCATCCATGCTCCTTCTCTGCCCCCACCCCTGGCTGCATACACCCCTTCCCTGTACCTCTTTTTTGCCAGTGCAAACAGCATCTCCAACCTGCTGCCCACGCCAGCCTTGGCTCTCCCTCTAACATCTCTTCCTAGTCCCACGACTAGGAAGTGACATTGGAGGGAGACCGAGGCTGCCACGGGCAGCAAGTTAGAGATGCTGCTTGTGCTGATGAAAAGGAGGTATGGGTGTGCACCAGGCGAGGAAAGAACAGGAGGACCGAGAGGAGGAGAGATGCCAGTACGCCCCCACCAAAATGGTGCCCTTACTACATCACTGAGTGGGGTAGTCTCTTAAATGCACTTCCCCCACCCCCCTCATCCGCAACCCCCGTACCTCTTCAAGTCTTCTAATCTTCATTGGCAATGCACAGGATATTCTACCCGCTGCTCACACCAGTTTAGCCTTCCCTTGATGTCACTTCCGGATCCCCAAAACAGGAAGTAACATCAGAGGGAAGGCTGAGGCTGGCATGAGAGGTCAGGATGAATTCTTGCTCACTGCCGGGGAAGACTTGAAGAGGTACAGGGGTGTGGGGAAGTGCATCTTAGAGATCCCCCAAGGAGAGATGTTAGTGCCCTCACCAAGATGGCATCTGGGGTGCGCCACCCACCCCACTCCCCATTACTATGCCACTGCTTATATGCATAAGTGCTAATGTTCTGTAAATCTAAACATGCTGGTGCCCTGTTATAGAACTGCCCATTGTGTATGTGTGTGTGTAAGAAAGTAAACTATTCAAAAGAGGTTTTCACTAATATGGAAGAGACCCATTCTTTAGGACTGCTTTTTATGCGGCCCTATTTGACCGCTAAGCCTGGCAGCTTCCGTTCTGAATATCAGAGCTTAAGCAGCCACACACCGGAACACTCCCAAAATCACTGGTTTATTTTTTGGTATTAAGTGGGCATTTTCAGCAGCGATAACCAGTTAAATGCCACTGAAAATGCCTGGTTAGCTGCCAAGACATGAGTTAACTGGTTGGCGGTCCCAGCCAGTTTAAATATAAACTATGCATGTTTTGTGGAACAAATGTTGCTGCTTTTTGGCTTCAAAACCTGTATTTGAAAATTACTGAAGCAAGTGAGCAGCCACTATTAATGAGAATATTTCTCTCAGAATAACCCTCTTAATACCGAGTTTTCTCCTTTTCTTTCAGCAAGGTGGGAATCATTGTTGTCGTCCGAAAGACCTTCCTTGTTGGCTGGCTGCAATTCTCTTTATGAAATGCCATAACAACAGTGAGCTCATGCTGGTGTGCTTCTAATGCTCGACGTTCCTGCATGCCAGATGGGCACTTTCATGACTCCATGAGCATGGATTATTTCATTTCTTACATCTGGGACTCCAACTGGCTGCACAGGAAGCCACAGGAGAAAGGCACAGATTTTCAGCTAGGAGAACCTACCTTCACCAAGGATCCAGCCGCATCAGAGGGGGAAAAAGCAGAGAGAAGCCCCTGAGTGAGAGCTGAAATTTCACATATGCTGAGGCTGAAAGGGAGCTAAGGCTGGATCTGTGCGGCAGCTGGAGCAGATGCTGGAGCCATTATCTCTTCCCTGGGCTACAAGACTTTTGTAAATGTTGTTTTCTGGGGTGACCTTCTATTCAGCTCTGCCTAGATATTAGGCCTTGAGATATCAAAATAAAATTATTCAAGGAGATCTGGCGCATCCCTTACCAGTTTGCTTCCTTTGCAAATGAATTCTGCTTAGTGATAAGGAGGCGTCACTTGGAAAACTGTAGCAAGACCGATACATTTTTCACATAGAAAGATTATTATAGCAATGATCCATGTGCTACATTACAGACAGGAGAGGTCAGTGGGGAGAGAGGTACTTCTTGGCGCTGTGAGTTTCACAATCAAACAACTAATGCAAGGATAAATATTATCACCCCAAATAACTCTTTTTGTACATTGCAAAAAAAACCCATCAAAAAAACATTTCAAAACGAAGGAAAATTCCCATAGTAATTTTGACATAAAGTAAGAAAAAACTCACTAACTGCGAAGGGCTCCTTAAAACAGCACACTCCTATTTTCCTCATGGGTAGTCCTATGCCCTGGGGCACCATAAGGTTGTGGGTTCAAACCCCACACTGCTCCTTATGACCCTGGGCAAGTCATTCCCTTTTACAAAACCATAGAAGCGTCTTTTAGCACAGGCCTGCGTGCTAAATGCTCTGCACTGCTCCCAACGCTCATACGAACTCTATGAGTGTCGAGAGCAGTGCAGAACATTCAGCGTGCCGGCCTGCACTAAAACCGCTTCCGCAGTTTTGTAAAAGGGGTGGGGTTTAATCCTCCACTGTCCCAGATAGATTGTGAGCCCACTGGGACAGATAGGGAAAATGCTTGAAGTACCTATATGGAAACTTCATTGACTGTGGTTGTAAATCTACAAAAAGGCGGTATACAAGTCCCAATCACCAGTTTGCACCAGCATGCGCTTACCACAGCTTACGGCAGGACAAGTTGAGGCATCCTGCAGCATGTTCCAGGACAGCGTGTGCACACCACATGTTAAAAAATTTTTAAAATTTTTACTATGGAGGAGACATGTCTGAGGCAATCAGCACAGCTACATTACTCATTAACTAATGAACCCTTATCGCCTGCAAAATAGGTGGCAATAATAACACTAATCCTTGTTAATGACCATATACTAAATGACAACATTAATGTGTGGCCCTTAATACAAAAATTCAAAAATCGGCTATTTTATTACTGTGCTAAAAATGGCCTTAGTGCATTGGAAAGACACCTTAGCGCTGCTTTATAAAAGGGCCTCTCTATTACCCCCTTTTACAGAACCGCAATACTCTATGAGTGTTGGGAGCAACGCAGGGCATTCAGTGTGCCGGCTTGCACTAAAATCCACTATCACGGTTTTGTAAAAGGTGGGGGGGGGGGAGTATGTGAAGTGACAGTTTCCTGCAGTGTAAAAAATAATAATTACAAAAAAAATCCCCAACAACTCTTCCACATGCTTCATACCATTGATATTAATTATTTGGTTCTCCTTCCTTCTTGTTCCTTCTACAGGCTTGGGTATTATTATTACAGGATGTAAGGAAACAGAAAAAAAAAGGGGGGGACAGATTTTGGGAAATGTTCCACTTCCTAAAATGCAGTGTTAATTGAAAGGTATTTTTAATACTGTGGACAAACAACATTTTTAATCAGCCAAAGGTTTGGAAACAAACTGATAATTCTGTAGCAGATGTGTACACGTATTGTGGAAAGTTTTTTTTTTTTTTTTTGTCTCTGATGTCGAGTGCTGGGAACTGAGTTTATTAAAACAGCGCTAATAATGAAGCAATAAATCACAGACAGAGGCTGAAATGAGATCCTTCTATCTGACACATTGAATTAAGAATCTGAGAAGCAAATCCAGTGATGCTCTTTCACTTATAGGACGGTTCTACTTTGGTTCCCAACTAATTGTTATTCTTATGATTTGTAGTATGAGCAGTGTATGCTCTGCCAGTGGCCCCCACCCTATGGAATGCTCTCCCATTGGACATCAGACTGGAAGCAAGAGCCAACTAAAAACTTTCTTATTTAGTGACGTGTTTCTGACATGACAACGGACCATATATTTAATCTACACGCTCAAAGCTCAGTGATGAAAAAGAACTGCTTTTAACCCTTTCAGGACCAAGGGACATATTTGTCCCATAACTTTAAAATCCTATAAATTTTGATTGGGATAGTCTACAGTTCTAAATTTGATATGTACGGATTCCATATGATACTGCCTTTATGTAAACAAACTGGTTCCGACATTCATTCATTAGCGTCGTTGCCAGATTGACGAGAAGATTCACTTGCCACACTGTCCATAAGCCAGAAGTTTGATTTTTTAAAAAAAAAATAATGATATTTCACAAAAAAAATCAATTTTTTGGCATCTGCAAGCCCTTTTTACCATAAAAATGTCGTCAAAACCACAAAAATTGGCCTACGATCCTTATGGTCCTGAAAGGGTTAAGAAGTGTCACCCCCCTCTTTGTTTTCTCCTTCCCCGCTTACCTCCCTTTTATTTATTTTATCTTGAGGTATTTTTACACCTTCCTAACCCCGGATCCTCCATTGTCTCTATACTCATGTCCTGTGTATTATACATATTTCTTTTATGAATTGTTTCCCCCTTTAAAAAAAATAAAATAAATAAATTAAGGGCTCCTTTTACTAAGGTGCGCTAGCGTTTTTAGCATGCGCACAAGATTAGCGTTCGCTAGCCAAAAAATTACTGCCTGCTAAAAAGGAGGCGCTAGCAACTAGCACGCGCAGCATTTTAGCGTGCGAAAACCGCTAGCACATCTTTGTAAAAGGAGCCCTAAATTTTAGTATTGTAAACCGTCTAGGTACCCGTTGATAGACGGTATATCAAGTACATAACATAACATTGTACTTATAAACCGCGTAACCGTAAGTTCAATGCGGTTAACAAAAGATTAATAATAACATAACCTAGGGATCATTTAGCTTAATTTGCCAGATACTTTGAAAAAAGATGTTTTCAATTGGAAACTTATAAACAGAGAAAAATGAAGGCAGATAAAGACCATATGGCCTATTTAGTCTGCTAACCATGTTCCACCCATGCACTGCCTATATGTGTGCATTCCTTGCAAATGTGTGCTATGGTAAGTTAAGTGGGCATTTGCTCCCAATCTCTCTAAGATGGACCTCCCATTGGTTTGCTAATATCCCTTGATCTTCTCAGAGTCTTGTCTCAGGCGCTGCCTCCAAGGCAGCTGTTCTGTGTTCTTGCAGACTTGTGTGGCTGTCGGTGAGTTTGATCCATGTTGTATCCACACTTCTTCGCCGTTCACACAGATGTGCAAGAGTAACCTGGGAGTCTGTGTGCTTTATAACTGAAACTCACTGAGACCTGCACAGTCCTGAGGGAAAACAGAGCAGTTGGTCTGGAGACGGTGCCAGCAGCAAGTATCTGGATGAGGTGGAAGGGAAGTATTACATTACATTAGAGATTTCGATTCCGCCATTACCTTGCGGTTTAAGGCGGATTACAAAAGAGTTAAAGAAGGTATGTGCTGAGAGAAGAGAGTTAGGGACCACACCTGGGGAGTCAAGGGCGGGGGGAGGGGCGCACCACTAGCCTCCGAGCCTTGTAGTAAAGAGCACTGCTGTAGGTCTAACCTTAATAGCTCTGTGTTCTAATAACTAACTCACACTAATATTCAAATCCATAGAATATCATCATATGCAGTATTCAAAGCAGCGCTTGTCCAATGCAACACATGGGGCTCCTTTTACTAAGGTGCATTAGGGCATTAACGCACAGAATAGCACGCACTGAATTGCCGCGCACTAGACCTTAATGTCAGCATTGAGCTGGCGTTAGTTCTAGCTGCGTAGTGTGCGGTAATATCCTGCGTGCGCTAAAAACGCTAGTGCACCTTAGTAAAAGGAGCCCATGGTCTTGGCTCCCAAGAACAGCCGAAAAACTGAAAAACTGTCTATGGACGTCAAACCTTTGTCTCATATGTGCAGCGAAGACTCGTGCTTTATAGTTTTTTACCAGCCAAGGGTAGATCCATAGGAGATCCATAGGCATAGTTTGCCTTCTTTGGGAGGGAGAAGGGGGAGGCAAGAATTAGGGGGCTGAAATTGGTGGTTGGAGATAAAAGGTGAATTTATTTCCTCCTCTCAAATTGGCATTGATTTGCTTTTTGTCTCCTCCCAAAACTCATTCGCTCTCCCACACACATACACAATATGGGTATCATTTTCAAAAAAGAAAAACGTCCAAAAAAGTGGCATAAATGGGGAGATGGACGTTTTTCTGATTGATGATGGCTCCTAAGTATGGTAATTAGGCCAGAACTTTCGTAGCCTGTTACCAGGAGCACTTGAAGACTTTTCCTCCCTCCAATATTTAATCTATTAGTGGTTAGCCAAATTTGTTATTTTGGGGCCTGGGGGCATGTCCATGGGTCCAGATTTTCCTTCGGGAAAATCTGGTAACCCTAGACATTACTAATTTGGACTTCGGGATTTTGAATGAGTACCAGAAAACTAAGCAATATTTCTGTAGTCTTCTTTGTCCATCCCATGGAAGGGCTGTGGCTCACTGGTAGAGCTGCTGCCTCTGAACCCAGAGATCAAATCCTGGTGCTGTTTCTTGTGACCCTTAATCCATCACTTTGAAATGCCAAAGCCCTACAAAGGCAGTATACAAGTCTCCATTCCCTTTTTATGGGAATGAGTGTTTGTGCTGTTGCTGTGTCTCTCTTAACATGGCTGCTTTTCTAATACTGGACAGTAATTTCTATTTAAAAAAAGAAGGCATGTATTTTTATATCATTAATAATCTCTTGTCAAACAGTGCCTGAAGCTAACTAGGCATCAAAAATTAATTATTTTCTACCTTAGGGAGTGGTCCTTCAGCTCCAGGTTGAAAACTTTAGTAATTCCACTTTGCAGCTGCTTGTACCTTACCTGACCTGGGGATAAACAGATGACTTCACTTACAGGAAATAAGATATTCAAATGCAAAAAGAAGAATCTTTATCCTTTGATGCAAAGACAGGGCTCTGAAAATTAAAGTAAGAAGTCTTGGCATAAGGCCAGGCTTCAGATTCCAGTCCCATAGATATATGGAATGATTCATTACAGCAATAATTCACATGGGGAATAATTTCATCATAGAGCACCTATGTGAAATGTCAAGAAGCACCTAATTTATGGGTATTTTATGAAGGCCAATCACCAAAATCCCCAAACCAAGAGCTAAATCTCAAAACTCTAAGAAAGCTCTTGCAAATATCAAATGAATTTATGATGGACCATCATACCTTGGAGATCTTAAGTCACAGAGGGTACCAAATCCTTCTTCATGAAAAGTCTCTTCAATTTAATCATCAGTTCAGTATGACCTATTAAGTAGTTTTCATATCATTCAGTATAGAAAAAGATCCAAATATAAAACATCTTAATTTCCATAGCTAGCCTAGACTTAATTCCGAAACTGCTCCAACTGCTGTGACGCAATACCATGTTTGGAGCATCAGCTCTGCATCAGGGATAGTCTCTCCAGTCCAGTGATTTGAGGTCCAATAGAGCAAAGATAGTGTCAGTGTGTGCTCATCAAAAGTCAATGCCGCCTAATTATCAAACTTTCTTCAAATCAGCCAGTCAATCCAGTCATCCATTCTATATCAGCATTGAGTCCCATTGGATATACGGAGAATAAAGATCCAGTATTGTTCTCTAAATACTGGCACTTTGGATTCTGCCTGCTCCAATCAACTCCTATCCAAGCAACAATTCTCTATTTAAAATCTTCTATTTTATAAGATTTTTCTAAACATGATCCAACCAGGGGAGTTGTCACGATTCATTTTTCACTGACTTACAGTATGTTCATTTAGAAGCGTAACTATCAACGTGAGCTACCATTAATACATATTATTTTACCACTAACTTATGCAATTTTAACACAGGTCTCATCTTCTGCAATGAGACCTAGTTACTAATTACTGGGGTTAACAGTAAAATAATACATCTTAATGATAGCCCGTGTTGATAACTTCCCCCCTTAAATATAATCTCATAGTTCATCCAACATATACAAAAGGCTACGGACAGATTATCATATAAACAACAAATGATGAATCACAAAATGTGAATGAATGTACTGCATCTTAATAGTGTTCCTGCTCCTTAAGTATACCCATCCATGTCCTTCTATTATAGAGAAGCACCAGGAACACCTTCCACATCTACAATGTTCACAAGGAATATTATCAATCTGCCAGTATCTAGTTAATGTAAGCAGCTTTTCTAAATTCTTGCCATGTTGAAATGCAATGGAGGTTCACAAAACAGCACTTGCCAATGTTTCCATAAAGTTTTAATGCCATATGATACAGTACACTTCTATGGAAAGGAAGTACACCCACCAATCTTTATTTGTTCAATTTTCTATACCATTTTCCCAAGGGAGCTCAGAATGGTTTACATTAATTTATTCAGGTACTCAAGCAATTTTCCCTGTCTGTCCTGAGACAGTGAGAGGATTAAGTGACTTGCCCAGGGTCACAAGGAACAGCGTGGGTTTGAACCAACAACCTTAGGGTGCTGAGGCTGTAGCTTTAAGCACTGCACCACACTCTCCCCAATCTCTCATCTATATCTCACTCTTTATAATACATTTAGCCAATGTTGGTGCAATTAAATATTTGAACTAAATACTGTGGAACTGCATGGACTAAATGGGATGATTGAATGGCATACCTTTTTTAAGGAGCATTTTGCTTTAAATTGAGAGAAGATATGTTTATGGTTGAGAAGGCTTGTTGGTATCCTGTACTGTATATTGCCAGCCACCATCTTGTTGCCTTTATAGTATATGCGAGTTCCACCTCATGAAGCAGCTTGAGGCAAAACAAGTGACCCTTGGGGTTTTTCTGTGATGCATGAACACAAGTTGGCAAAACTGAAGTGGACTAAGAGAGGCAGCTATATCCTGTAAGGCAGTGATTCCCAACCCTGTCCTGGAGGAACACCAAGCCAATCGGGTTTTCAGGCTAGCCCTAATGAATATGCATGAGAGAGATTTGCATATGATGGAAGTGATAGGCATGCAAATTTGCTTCATGCATATTCATTAGGGCTAGCCTGAAAACCCAATTGGCCTGGTGTTCCTCCAGGACAGGGTTGGGAACCACTGCTGTAAGGACACTGAATAGACCAAAAGTGGAAGTGCTATGTGCTACCAGAGCCTAGCTTAATTTACAAGGGATTCACAGCACTACTAAGCTAAGCTGGATGTTGATTACTCAGCTTAGTTTATGTGTTTTGTTTATTGTGGGAACTCAGTTTAAATACTATCTTATTGCTGAGCTTAACGTTGGGGATACTCTTTCTGACCTTAATGGCAAACACACATTTTGGTGCCTCACATGTTAGACCTGTTTCTTGGTATATTTGACCTGCTGATTCAAAAAATGGCACCAGTTTTCTCCTATCAGCTTTAGATTTTGAGATAATTGCAGAACATGTGCCATGTACCACTCTTCACTCTGCTTGCCCATTTAAAAATCAGGTAGTGTTTAAATTAATATTTTTTAAGCATGAAGGAAACATATTAAAAATTAAAAGAAAAGTATATAACATGAAAATCTTATTTCATACGAAAAGCACAAGTTTATGATACAGGTTTTCCAGTCATTTGACACACAAGAAGCTCCTTTTGTAAGACTTCTGAGCGTGGGATCTACCAGGACAATCCCGCATAAGATTCCAACAATATTCTGCCATCATGTGTGCATCCCGTCTTCCTTGATATCCGGCTTCCATTGTTTTTATGTCTTGGTGAAATCTTTCACCTTGCTCTTCGCTTAAGTCTCTGGAAAGCGATCTAAGTGTCTGTGCAGATAATGGACTTCCACACTCATGCTACAGCCAAGCCTGTTGAAATGAAAGAGCATATTCTCTACTAATTGTGTGTAGTTGCCTACCTTCTTGTTGCCAAGAAAGTTTTTCACATGATTCGATTTCATTCACTTTATAAGTTGTCTGATCTGTGGACCTTCGAAAACTCCTGCTTTCAGTTTATCAATGGTAAGTCCAGGTAACATATGCGTTATGGGGCTCATAATCGAAACAGAAAAATGTCCAAAAACCGGCCTAAGTCGGCACTTGGACGAACATTTCCCAAATACGTCCAAGTGCCGATAATAAAAACGTGTTTTGGACATATTTCTAAATGACCTAGGCCTTCATAGTGCCGCTGAACGACCAAAGCTAAATGGGGCGTTTGGTAAGAATGTCGAGGGCGGGAGTTGGGCGGGACCTGGGCCAGCTTAGACTTAGTCGTACAGCATGTATAACCGAAAGTTATACAGCCCAGGATCGACGGAACTTGGACTTTGTGACTTAGACCATGTAAAACATGGTCTAAGTCACAAAAAACCACCTAAAGTTGCCAGATAAGAACTGCAAACACATAAAACAGACCCCCACACACTATCCCAGTGATCACCGACCCCCCACCCCCATAAAAATATTAATCACACTTTTAAAATTCAGCCTCCAGACCATCATCGCCTGGCATAGGAAAGCCTAGTCATCCAGCACAGAGGCGGCTTAAGCTGTCTTGGGGGTGGGTTAGGGACACATGGAGAGGAGGACCCATGCCCATAAGCCCCTGAAATCACTGCATTGATACTTAAACATGTGCACTCCCCTATACACCCCCAAAACCCTTTTGTACTGGCATATAAGTGGCTCCTGCAGACTTAAGGGCTATTGGGGTGGTAGATAAGTAGGTCTATGGGATTCTGGAGGTGGTTTGGGGGGCTCACCATGACCTATAAGGAGCTGTAGTGAGGAGAAGACATGGCACCCTTTTTGTGATGTTCACAGCAGTGCCCCACTATTTAGGTGGCATGTCTGGGTGTTCAGTCCATCACTTTGCAGACCCCTCCCACGTCTAACAGGGCTTGTTCTAGGCATTTTTGTCTTGGACAAAAAGTTGGACGGAAATGTGGTATAAAGATGGACGATGTAGTGGCTTGGACGATCAGATCAGCAGGACGTATAATCAGATGATTTTCGAAACAAAAAAAATTTTGGATGAATTTTTCGAAAATGTGCCCTAGGCTGTTTTTTTACTTTGGACGACTTGAGACTTAGACGCAAACAGACTTAGATGTCCCTTTCAATTATGCCCCTCCACGTATTCAATACACAAACCGTCTTTATTCAAAGCCTTTACAAATTGTTTCATCAGGCCTAGCTGTATATGTAGTGGTGACAGTATGATTCTATCTCATGCTACCAAACGTTCATTGATTATATTTTGTCCTCCAACCACCATATATTCCCTCGGAGGCCAATCTTTTTTCCCCAATGTTCGTGTTTGGCTCTACTATCCAGAAGGCATAAAAATTAATAAATTCAACCATATCTAAGAAACTAGAGCTAATGCAGTCTATCCAATGCAGTTTTCTGAATCAGCACCCCAAATAACCCCAGGAACACATCAAAAAACCCAAGTCACCAAGAAAATTATTTTTTTTGTTTTTGGCCTGTATAATCGAAGATGTTTTTTGTACATGAGGTAATGGATAGTTAAGTTGCAAACCCAGAGTCAAAAGGAGCTACAGTGGGAACCAAACTCAGCTCCCCAGGATCTTAGCCCACTGCACTAACCATCAGGTTACTCCCCTCCTAAAAGAGTGCTCTTTCTGCATGGTTTGGAGCTAGGGACTTTTTGTGTGTTAGGCAAACGTGATAACCACCACACTACAGAAATGTGAAGCAAAAACAGTGTAGTAGACCACAGATGGAGTGACCAGGTGGCGTCAAACATGAGAGGCAGCAGTTTTTATTGAACAATAACAGTATTCCAAAATCCAATAAACAAATAGTCAAACCTCGGTTTGCGAGTAACACGGTTTGCAAGTGTTTTGCAAGACGAGCAAAACACTCGAGCAAACCGTGTTACTCGCAAACCGAGCGTTGACTCGATTTGCGAGCCCCCACCCCGGAAACCGGCTTTGCTGCTCTCCCGAGGCCACTGGCACTGCTCCCTCCCTTTGCGACCGTAAATGCCTCTTCCCCCCACTGACCGGCCCTGTCCTTACCCGTGTGCCGGTGATGAAAGTGCCTGCCGCCGGTTCTCTGCTGGGCTGCTGCGGGGCCTTGAGCATCTGCTCATGCTCAAGGCCTTCTGGCTCTCACCTTCTCCGAGATTCTCATGATCCAATTCTCTGGTCACCCAATCAAAAAATTCAAATTCATTTGGCACGATTTATCTTTAGTAAAACCATGTTGCCTCCGATCCTGTAACCCATTAGATTCTAGGAATTTCATTATTCTTTCTTTCAGCAATGCTTCCATTATTTTTCCAATAACCACTAGCGTGCTCGACTTTAAGAATAAATGGGACATCCACGTGGGATCTCTACGTGGGTCGAGCAACACTCTGACTTAGTGGGGTGGGTCAGTAGAGTGGGCAGACTTGATGGGCTAGAGCCCTTTTCTGCCGTCATCTTTCTATGTAACCAAAGTGAGGCTTAACAGCCTGTAGTTTCCCGCTTCTTCTCTGTGATCACTTTTGTGAATAGGGACCAAATCCGCTCTTCTCCAGTCCCGAGGAACCACTCCTGTCTCCAAAGGCCCCACCAGAACCCCTCTGAGCTCCCTCAATATCCTGGGATGGATCCTGTCCGTTCCCATTGCTTTGTCCACCTTCAATTTTTCAAATTGTTCATAAACACTTTCTTCCATGAATGGCGCAGTATCTACCCCATTCTTGTGTGTAACTTTGCCAGACAATCTTGGTCCTTCTCCAGGATTTTCTTCCGTGAACACAAAACATATAACTCTCCACATATAAATTCATAGAATCCTTTAGTCTTGCAATTCCATTTTTCATCGTCCTCCTTTTCACTAATATATCTGAAAAAAATTTGTCTCCCTTTTTTTTACATTTCTAGCCATTTGCTCTTCTGCTTGCACGTTCGCCAGATGTATTTCTCTCTTGGCTTCTTTCAGTTTCATCCGATATTCCTTTCTGTACTCCTCTTCTTGAGTTTTTTTATATTTCACAAATGCCAATTCTTTTGCCTAACTCTCTAGGCACCTACCACTTTCAGATAGGAGCCTACCAGAACGTAGGCATGGTTAGGGGCAGATCATGAACAGATCTTGGGCGTGTTTTGCACGTAGTTGTCAGTATTTAAAGCAAGAAAACCTGGCATAGAAAGAGGGCACCTAAGTTTCAGGTGCCTACCAGCACCTAAGTTCACTTTCTGTACCACTAGGTGCAATTCTATAAACGGTACCTAACTGAAGATTGACAGGCGCTATGTGTCGTGTTCCTTGGCACCTATGTCTTAAGTGCCGTTTATAGAATTGGGGCCTTGCAACAGGTTACTGCAACCAACTTTGGGCGCAAGGATCTATGCCAGATGAAACCTGGCATAAATCCTGGTGTGCAAGTTTGGCATGTAACCTTGATATTCTATAGCACTGCACCTGACCCACCCGTGCCCTTCCCATGGTCATGGCCTCTTTTGGGTTGCACATGGGACACTTTAGATACCCAGTCTTATAGAATAGCACATAGACAGAGGCGCATTTAAATCCAAATTAGTGCCAATTAAGTGTCAAACACAATCCTATCTTTATGCTGTTCATTGTAGCCGGCTAAATGCTGAATATTACACTTACCCACCCACCCCCTTTTACAAAGCCATGATAGAGGTTTCTACAGCGAGCATTAAATGCTCTGACGGTCATAGAATTCTTATAAACGTAAAAACCTTAGTAAAAACCTTAGTAAAAGAGGGCCTTAATCTTTAGCTGTCCGTGCACACCCATATATTCAATGCTGGTGCTCAGAACTGACTATCGGGGAGTAAAGCCAGCAGCAAACAGATCTGAATAAACTAATCTAAACTATTGTGGTCACTGTGCCTGCTGAAAATTGTGCTCAAAAATAATCTTAATAATTTGGAGGCTCTTTTATTAAAATGCATTAAAATTTGCAGTTAATGCAGCGTCACACCGGATTTTACTGTACGGAAGCTGCAAATTGCATGCATTCCCACGATTTTTATTGCAGATTGTGTGTTAATTTTATTTACCCTCTCCTTTACAAAGCCACGCTAGCGTTTTTAGTGCCAGCCGCGACAGTAACAGCTCAGACGCTCATAGGAATTCTATGAGGGTTGGAGCTGTTACCGTGGTGGCTGGCGCTAGAAGTGCGGCTTTGTAAAGAAGGGGGTTGTTTATTTATTTTAAAAAAATTTTATATGGTTTACATCAGCGGTCTCAAACTCAAACCTTTTGCAGGGCCACCTTTAGGATTTGTAGGTACTTGGAGGGCCTCAGAAAAAAAAATAGTTAATGTCTTAACAAATGACAACTTTGCATGTGGTCAATCTCTTTAAAGTTTATAAATCTTTCCGTTTGGCTCAGTCTTAATAATAATTTTGTAATTCAAAACAAATGCTAGGAAGTTTTTCTTTACCCAGCGTGTGGTGGACACCTGGAATGTGCTTCCAGAGGGTGTAATAGGGCAGAGTACGGTACTTGGGTTTAAGAAAGGATTGGACAATTTCCTGCTGGAAAAAGGGATAGAAGGATATACATAGAGGGCTACTGCACAGGTCCTGGACCTGTTGGGCCACCGCATGGGCGGACTGCTGGGCACGATGGACCTCTGGTCTGACCCAGTGGAGGCATTGCTTATGTTCTTATAAAGAGACATATAATCAAGAAACTGTTTTATTTTACTTCTGTGATTATGATAAACATACCAAGGGCCTCTAAATAGTACCTGGCGGGCCGCATGTGGCCCCGGGGCCGCACGTTGAGACCACTGGTTTACATCAATTAAAACATACATAAAGTAAAAACAAACCATGTCATAAAATCCACATAATGTAATTAAAAATTTTTTTCTCTTCAAATGTCACCTAATAAATCGCAAGATTACAATAGCAAACATGATTAAAAAGATTCTTTTCTTCAAATACTGTACCTACTAATAGATCACAACTAATTGTTTAGTCGATAATCGACACTAATTAGAATTCACGTGCATAACTTTCTAAGCATATTCTATAAATGGCGCTTGTAAATTCTAGTGCACAGATCTTAAACGATTCAATGCACTTCCTGTTCCTTCTATACCTTCATCCTTATGGAATTGGTTTGATTTATCAGGATATGTATGGACTCCTGATGCAGGCATTTTAGCCGAAACACGTGTGTCGAGTCCTATGACTTGTCAGATGTTTTTATGACTGATTGATTGACTCATTAATTTGAATTGTACTTCTGGTTGCTATTAAAATTTGAAGACCTGCCTCTTTCTGCTCTTGTCTTGGATTTTGTCTGTGCATAGATGTCTATCTCCTTTGCTTTTTGCCTAAAATAGTATGGACGGGTCATGGGGATTCCTAAAAGTTAGGTGCACTGTAATAGAATATGCTCGATCCATGCACAACTTAGGCACAGGTATTTAGGCCAGGTTTTCACTGATATAAATGTTTGCACCTATATGTTAGTCGTGCGCTTGGGTGCTATGTGTGTTTCTATAAGCCGCACCTAACTTTGGAGGTGTTTTATAGAATCATGCTGAGCACTGTTTTTTTTGGCACCGGTTCTTTAGGCACCAAGTATAGAATATATAGTAAGTGTAACACGTTAGCTGGCTAATAATTCCATGCCCACTCTCTGCCCATGTCATGCTCGCTACGAGAAAAAAATTTTAAAAATGCAGTAACATATGGTTTAATATACGGAAACAGGCAAACTTCTGCAAAACCCCTTAACATTGTCAAGTGGTAGCTTGTTTCTTCATGTTAAGGGCTTAACACCCTTTAGTAAAAGGCCCCTTAGGGTCTTTCTCAGATATCCCAGACTTATGGAGGTTAAAAAAAAAGCTTTAATTAGTGCAACAGGATAATAGAAATTAATTTGACTCATCACAAGATTTTTGCAGAATGACACTGACAATATTACCATCCATCTTCAAAGATAAAGATGTACTAACCCTGGAACACTGGAATGTGGCTTGCATCACCTAGGCTGGCCTAACAAATTAACACACACACACACACACACTCCCTTTTAGAAAACCACGAAAGTGTTTTTTATCGCAGGCTGGCACACTGAATGCTCTGCGCTGATCCCGATGCTCATAGAGTTCTATGAGCATTGGGAGCAGCGCAGAACATTCAGCGTGCCGGCCTGCGCTAAAAACCACATTCACAGTTTTGTAAAGGGGGGGGGGGGTAAGTCTTGGGGAGTCATTAGATTAAGACAGGAGCTTATCTTTCAGACTGACATTTGTTCAGATATTTTTAAACTGCTCTCCTAGTAATTAGTGCTGTTGAATTGTTTTATCACTGCTTTGTCTGCTCAATCAGCATGTTCAAGTCCATCCGTTTTTAATTTTTTTTTTTTTTCTCAAAAAATCCAACAATCAATGTGATCAGTGTTGGAGAGATTTTATTAGCTTGTGGAAAAGCTCAATAATAGAAATATAGTCTTAATCATTTACACACAATAAGGGATGCATATGGGCATAGGCCTTTAAGCACTAAATCTTCGGTGATTATTTAGTGCCAATTTTTTTTTTTTTTTTTTAAGAACATATATCTTGAAAGCACATTTTGTTGTTTGGCAATAAAAGAAATGGGAAAGCAATGAGCATTAAATATTTGCTCTTATTAATACCCTTCTGCCCCCATTCAGCATTACGGCCATCAATTCAGATAAGATTTTCAAAACATTCACATTAATATTGTTTCAACAACAAGCATATAAACTAATAAATTAACGAGATGACTTTTCAGCTCTTCCAAATGAGGGAAAACATCTCGTCTCTCTACATAATAATTTATTACAGTAGGTTAGCTATGTTTTCTTAGAGTAATTAATCAATGAGTTGAATTACAGACTTATCCAAAGGTTTGATGTCACTGTGTATGAGGCCACAGGAGACTCCTTCTATGGGCCAGAAAATCACAATGTAAGTTCTGATGGTAATTAATTGTTCCTTAGCTTTACCTAGGCAGGATTAAGGGATAGGCAAACTAGACACGTGTCTAGGGTCTAAACGTTTATGGGACTTGTCAGATATTGGCGACTGTGCTGCCTTCCGCAGGGGATAACAAAGGACTTGTGATGCTCTGCTAAAATTGTATGGTAACGCGTCGGCGTCTCTGTACAGAAAAGTAGCGCCCCCCAAAAATCTCATTGTAAAGAAACTGAACTGGAAGAGAACTGTGAAGTTTTACTGGTTATAGACATCCACCTCAAGAACTTCTTGTGAAAAATAATGGGTTTTGCCATTTACCTCCCACCCAATATGACATCCTTACTATAGCCTTGTGACCAAGGAATTTTACGTTCCATGAAGACCAAGACTGTTTTCTAAATCGCATGCTTGATGCAATTAACAGAGGCATAAGAATTCAAGACTTTCTCAAGGGATTCAGTCTTAAGGATATCATTTATGCACTTACCAATGCCTGGAAAGAGGTAACTTGATCAGCATTACAAAATGCTTGGCAGAGACTTTGACCATGAGCATTGTTCGATGAGAATGAAGCTGCAGAGGAAAACTTTGAACGTTTCCAAGTTGGTAACGAAACGGTGATGATATCAAACCTCATCGCTTATGCTAGAAGTCTGAAAATGTTAATCAGTTAGAGGCAGCTGATAGTAATGAAGTGCCGAATACTGACACAGATGCACCTGTTGTGCATTTCTTCAGTGATGGCGAGATTGCTGAAATGGTGTTAAATAAATAAACGCATGAAGGTAGTAACGATTGATGAAGACCTTATGAACACGGAGAAAAAAAAATCTCTGTAGATGATATGGTGAAAATGTGTGACCAGTTATTTGCTGGCATGGAACAATGCGAATTTAACAGTAACCATGAGATTATGGCAGCGTACTTGATCAGTGAGAGACTACTTGAAACAGAAAGTTTTGTAATTAGACCGATAACACTGGAAGAAGTCTTGTACCATTGCACTGGAAGAAGTTCCTTCACCCTTGTCAGCTGCATACAGACAGAAGATGATGCATCTTAGATATTTTTGGCTAAAAAAAAAGACTGTGTGTAACTAAAGATTATAGGGGTCTTTTACTAGCCGATTTAGCATGCGCTAACCGAATTAACATCTAAATGCTAATGCGCCCATAGAATATAATGGACGCGTTAGCATTTAGCGTGCGCTAATCTTTAGGGCACGCTAAATCGATTAATACGCGCTAAATCAGTTAGTGCACGCTAAATGGACTAGAGCGCCTTAGTGAAAGACCCCTTATGTTTGGAACGAGTTTGTGTTTGGCGTGCTTGACATGCTTAATGTTTGTGAGTCTTTCCCCTGCAATGCACACTCTTTTTCAAAGCCGTGCTAGCGGCTCTTTCCTCAGTCATGCACACTCGTCCCTTAAATAATAATTTATTTTTTTGTATACCGCTATACCAGAAAGGTTCAAAGTGGTTCACAACAAAGGAAAAATACATGTAATTAAAAAAGACATAATAGTACAGTCAATTAAAATTGGAATACATCAATTATAAGACAAGGATGAGTTAAAACAGTAACACAGCTAAAATGTAAGCATGTCAAACAGACGTGTCTTTAACGATTTTCTAAAATCGGAATAGGAAGTAGCCTCTAATATTAAACAACAAGGGGCTCTTAAAATATCCCCGTTGTAATGCAATAAACCTTTCCATTTTATAGATATGGCATAAAGAATTCCACCAGAAGTTGTAATTTAATCTCCTCCAATCCTTCCAACGGGGATATTTTAAGAAGTTTCAGGATGTGTGGAAACCATTGAAAAAGTATTGTAAAGATTAATTTGAATTTGTTTCCCTTATATTTATCAACTTAAGGTATAGGGAGGGGGAGAAGTTTATTATTATATGTTTTATATGATAATGGAATATATGGGAGGGAGGGATGGGAAAGGGGAAGGGATAAGAATTTATGAAATATATCAATGATTGTTTGTAAGTGATGTATTTATTGTTAATATGAATGAATATATTTAACACTTAATGTATTTTTGAAAATGAATAAAGAATTAATAAAAAAAACAACATGGGGCTCATTCATCAGCTGTTGTAAGTGTTGGAAAATTGTTGAGATGAGCAGTCCTATTTTATTTTTGTTTTTATATCTATCCTACATAAAAATTTGAGGCAGGGACCTGTCAGCCAGTGCAGGCAAGTTTGTGTTTGAAGTTCCTGAAGTGCTTAATGTTTGCTGGGTGCATCACCTGCTTTTACCGCACAGGCTTTGCCACATACTGTGGGCTCCTTTTACAAAGGTGCGTTAGGGCCTTCACGCGCGTAATAGCGCGCGCTAGCCACTAACGCCTCCTTTTAAGCAGGCGGTCGTTTTTCAGCTAGCGCGCGCTATAGAGTGTGCTAATCCGGTGTATGCGCTAAAAACGCTAGCGCACCTTTGTAAAAGGAGCCCTATATTTAAAATTTTGCAGTTAAAGTGCAGTAAGTACACTTACCACACTTTTTTTAAAAGAGCCTCTATATATGTATATGTTGTTTTCCAGTATAGGTTTTTTGGTTTAGTATATACATATCTTAATGGATTTTTTTTATTGTACGTCACTATGGATATCTTTTTTAGGCTGGGAGAGTGTATATACGTGTAAATATTCTACTAAAATTATTTCAATTCAAGCTGAATATCTTCAATAAATATAACCACACCAAAATGATATTCGTCAAGGAGAGAATCATTGAAGCGGTAGCTCTTAATTTAAAATATTCCCCTGATGCAGCCGAGATGCGAAACAGGGCCTGTTGGGATATTTAAATGAAATATATAAATGAGATCTAATTCAACTTTCCAAGTGTGGTAGATCTGCACTGGGTCTTTAACTGCAGACTGCGGTGATTTTGTAATATCGGAAGAAACTACTAAGATAAGTTCCTATTTTTGTACTACATTGAATATTTATGAAAAATTATTTAATAAGGATCACTTGAAAAATGAAACTGTGAATTCTAGAGCGGAGTTTTGTGAGACCAAGGATGTATTTTTCTATGGCAATGAAGTATTTGCCATAGTTAGGTTTCACCGGAAATTTTCCTGAGAAACACTGAGGTCTCTCCCGCTTCTAAAAACTAAAAGATACGTGGCATATAATTTCTGATATTAAGAGTGTGGATGAATATTCTACTAAAGCCACGAAGATTGCTTATGCACTCCAATCAGCGAGCATTCTGCTTCTTTACTCAGCACTGCAGGAGGCTGAACTCTTTTGCAGATAAGTTTGCCGTTTTCCCTTAAACAGTATAACAATTTACTATGAAAGACTGCATGAATTAATTTTGAAGATTTGGAAATTAGAGTCACCGTTTGATAACTCATATATATGGAATTTTTATGACCAAGGAGTTGTCTGCCTGCTTCAATGAGGTGTTGAAACAAGCTTGTCTGTGAGGGAGTTAGAGTCTTTGTGGCACCCCCTAAGACACTGAGGTCTTTTCTCCGTTTTGGGGGGATACATTAGGAATTGAAACATTTTTTTTTAGTTCTGCTCTCAATGCATGTTGAGTAATAATTTAGATGATTATTATATAGGGGAATATTCTACTAAATACATTTTTTGAAACAAGTATTCCTGTTAATGCGCCAGAAAAGGTTTAAAAGTGTTTTCAAAAGAATATTGCAATTAGCAATTAAAGTCAATAAAGAGAAAAAAAACAAACCTTATTTTTTTCAGAAAGCTTTTTGAAATGTTCGACTGAGTTGTTAAATCATTAGTCTTGCTCTTTTTAATATGATTTTTGCAATTTTTTAAATAAATTGTGCTGTTTTATGTTTGTTTACTAATCTGCTCGGCTGAAAGAAATTATCTTACAGCTTTGCTAAACTTCATTCAAGTGAATTTCAGACTTGATGTTCACTGGTCCTCAGCGGGCCACCACACACTCGAAAGCTCTCACTGTGTATGGCTTTACGCTCCCACTCGTCATAGGAACCAGCTCGGCTTTCAATTTGCATTCAAATATATAAGTAATTAAATATGAATACTAAAAGTACTTAGCTTCTAGTAAGATGCTGTGTAGGGAGGATTTATTCTTAACACCAACATGTTTTGCCCGTTTGAATCGATGGGCTTTATCAAGATTCCCACTCCCTTTTAGTAACTTTCAACCACCATTGCATGAATGTGAAAATGCAATGGTGGTTGAAAGTTACTAAAAGGGAGTGGGAATCTTGATAAAGCCCATCGATTCAAACAGCGAAACATGTTGGTGTTAAGAATAAATCCTCCCTACACAGCATCTTACTAGAAGCTAAGTACTTTTAGTATTCATATTTAATTACTTATATATTTGAATGCAAATTGAAAGCCGAGCTGGTTCCTATGACGAGTGGGAGCGTAAAGCCATACACAGTGAGAGCTTTCGAGTGTGTGGTGGCCCGCTGAGGACCAGTGAACATCAAGTCTGAAATTCACTTGAATGAAGTTTAGCAAAGCTGTAAGATAATTTCTTTCAGCCGAGTGTGTTATTTGACAGTATCTTCATTCCTATATAAATTTTATTAATTTAGTGCTGGAGCTTACATTGTTTACTAATCTGTGCACGTATTTTTGTAATCCGCATAGATTGTCTGGATATGCGGGCTAAAAGTGTTTTTAAATAGATAAATAAAAACCTAAACATGCTTTGGCTTACGGTTCAAGATTAGGTTTTATAAGTTGCCTCATGTTGTGTTGTCGGGAAGTGTTCTGGCACAAAGCTTTTGCTGTGCTCTTCTCCTCTGCCATCACCTCCCCTCTCTATCTTACATTGCTTTCACATGATATAAGTGATCCACCATCCTGCTCCGACTCGCCACTGTCAATTTAAATCCATTGTCATCAATGTTTTTGTGTGTAGATGTTATTCTTCCTCTGCTGTCTGCTTTCTTAGGGGGTCCTTGGATCTTCATTCCTTTGCTGCTGCTGCTGCTTTTACCTCTCTGCTGTGCCTTTGAGTCTTTTCCTCTCTCTAGTACTGAAAGGAAATGGTTGCTGCCACGCCCTATTCCCCAATTGCCAATTGCTCTCCCGGATAACATTTGCTCAGCTAACAAATTTTGTGCACCCAAGTACAATAAGAGACATTGGAGTATTGATGGAACTTGGAAAATTGATCTGATCACTGACTCCCAACAGCCAGTAGGAATGCAAAATTGTTTCCACTTTGATTTTGATGGAACCAGATGCAACAAATAAAATGAAGACTTTTGTGGTCTAAAGATGAACTGAACCAAAAATGTTCCCATGCACTTCCAAATGCCCTTGTGTCCTTTGAAACTCATGCATAACTTCCTGTCAAACTTTTCAATAGAAGGAAAATATGACCTCTGCATGTTATAGAACCCTTTGAGATGCGTACATACCATACCATATTGTTTCTTATACCCCACAAATGTCAACTGCTTACATCATTGTGGCTTACATAAGATTAATAAGGTTAGGAAAATAGACATTATGAATCATAGCAAGACTATAATGAAAACAGATACATTTTTAGGACCTTCCTAAATTGACGATAGGAAGAGGTATAAGCAGATCGGGAGGCAGTTCCAAATTTTAGGGCCTTGAAACTCAAAGGTGGCTTCGAAGAGTGAATTCCTATGAACTTGACGTGGAGACAGAAAATGGTCATTTATACGCTGAGTCATTCTTGAGTTATAGAAGCAGTGTGAAACTTGGATGGCTGAAGTCACCCCAGATGAACTTTCTCCATATATAGCCCTATGAACCATACATGCAATTTTAAATTGATTTCTATACTTAAATGGCAGCCAGTGTAGTTCTATCAGCAGCGGACTGGCCCTCTCAAATCGGACCTTATGGAAAGTCAGTCTAGCCGATGTGTTCTGGAGTAGCTGTAGCCTCTGAAGTCCTTTCTTTGTGATATTGCAATATTGCAATATAAAGAGTTGCAATAATCTAGATATAGAAGTAGAATACAATTCAATCTCAATGTTTCCGACCATCCAGTATATCTGACAGACTGGTTCTTAGCCTGCTCCAGTTAAAACTGTTACATTCACACTCTGGTTTATCACACTTCAATGTTGAACGCTATCAAAGGATTTACCAAAATTCAGAGAGGTAACATATAGACTTTTCCTTTCAAACTGAAGCATCTCTATCCCCTATCCTCTTCAACATCTATATGTCTACTTTAAAACTTTTCCATCTATCACCTTTGAAACATTATACATATGCAGATGACATCTTTGTCCTTCATGAGATAGATTTGAATCTCACAAACCTCGCTGAAAATATATTAGCATGTATAATGAAACTTCAATCTTGGGCCATTACTGTACAAATGAAGCTAAATGAGTCCAAAACCAAACTACTGTGGCTTGGCCCTAAACTAGATCAATTGCCTTCGTCCATTTCATTGCCATCTGGATCTTCACTGCAAATTGAATTCTCAAGTAAAGTTTTGGGTGTCATTATAGACTCAACACTTTCATTCAATGACCATCTTAATTCTCTGGTGAAAAAATGCTTCTTTAGTCTCCATATGCTGAGGAAAGTGAGATCCTGCTTCCACCAACAACATTTTGCTGTTCTCGTACAATCAATCATTCTTTCGAGATTGGATTACTGTAATTCGGTCTATCTAAGTCTATCCAAGAAAAGTCTTCAAAGACTGCAACAGATCCAAAATACTGCAGCTAGGTTGATCTTTTCAAAAGACAAATATGATCATGTTTCCCTGCTTTTGTTAAAACTTCACTGACTCCCAGTAATCTCTAAAGTTTACTTTAAATGTGCCTGCCTAACATTTAAGATCTTGCATGGCACTCTTCCCCCTTTAATTCCTCTATCCTGGAACTCTGTGAGACCTGATATTACCAGATCTATCCAAAAACTTAAATTATCTTTACCCTCGTTAAAAGGCATTATCTATATTGGAAAATTAGAGAAATCTCTCTACTTTAAAATTACTGAGCTTTGTAATAACTTTCCTGTCCAGCTGCGTAATTTGGGCTCTTTCCAATTATTTTTAAAACATCTGAAAACGTATTTTCAAAAATGTAAATTCAGCTGCTCTCTATATAACCACTAATTCTTATTATATTTTCCTTTCTTAAACTCTATCCTTATAGAGAAGATGTGGTATATAAGTGTGAGGTTTAGTTTAGTTTAGTTTATGTAGCACCTATAGAATTTCCACTCTGTTGGAATTCAGCTACCAGCAAAGTTGAAAGGGAAAAGAGTCCATAGTGACATAGTGGGTTGCTGGGGAGGAGTGAGGTGAAGGTCCACTTGAGGTCTACCCACTGTGTGAAGGGGAAATATTTTCCTTTGGGTGGGAATGATGAAGTGTATAAAAAAATGAGTGCATATGACCAGAAGGATTCCATCTTCCACCAAAACCCTGGGAGCAAGGGAGGTTCTTCTCAGACATCAGGGAACGTGTGAATTTGTTGGAGAGATAAGGATTAGATTTCTGCTCAAAAGCAGAAGAAAAAGAGTCACAAGACTCTTACCTTCAAAGAGAGGGGGATGCAAGGGAGAAAAAGATACCTCAAGATTGGGGAAACAGGAGACAAGAGAGTCTTGTTCCCAGTAGAAGAGAGAGCAGTGGGTATTTAGAGGATAACCCACTGGGGCGGAGGAATGGAAAAATGAAGGGGTCAAGTGAAAGAATCAGAAATTCCTGAGGTCTGGGAAGAGACAAGAGATTTTTTTGATAGCAAAGGTGGACTACAAAAATAATTCATTACTTTCATCAATGTACATAGTTCAAGCTTCTTTTGTGCATTCTTGGACATGTTGGCAGTTTCAATCTTTTCAGAGGAGCAAACGATCTTTTGGTTGCACTTCTGCTGTGGTGTGTATTATTGATTACTTCAGAGATCACAGCAGAGATTGTGGTGCCTCTCTGACCTCCTGGCCTCAGCCTATGCCCTGAGTTTGAATGGATTATGTGCCCACCCCCTCATACTCGACTGGACTATGGAGGTAAGATGCAAATGGGTTTGGATTACAATTATCTGAAAAGTGGGGAAGGGGTAAAATGCGGACCTCGCGGCTCTAAAACTGCACGTCCTTAAAAATCTGAGGTCCGTGCCACTTGTAGTTTCTGGCTTTGACAGACCTCTTTGACATTTTAGCTCTGATGGATCCTAATGCTTTTCCCTCCCTATGCTGAGACTAGCGGCAAAACTTTTGCCCTGAGGTCTGTGTCACTTTTAGTCTCAGCATAGGGAGGGAAAAGCATTAGGATCTGTCAGCAACTAAAATGTCATAGAGGTCTGTCAGAGCCAGAGATTAAAAGTGGCGTGGACCTCAGATTTTTAAGGATGTGCACTGTGCAGTTCAGATCCGTGAGGTCCTTGAGGTCAGATGCACTGCACATATTTTTTAACCCCTCCCCCAACCTAGCTATTTGCCATCATGTGTCATATCGCGGGGGCTCTCAGAATCAGTGAGGAGGGAGAAATCTGGAGGAAGGGACGATCGGGATAATTAGCAAAAGCCACGGTGCGCCTCCTCCCTCCTTAGCCATTAGGGAAGGCAGAGCCAGGGGCCTGAGCTGCAGGGAAAGCGATGGAATAAGGGTCTGGGTAAAACAAGCTAAAAGGCGGGCTTGTCAATGCACGGACCTCAGATTTTTAAGGACGTGTGGTTTTAGATCCGCGAGGTCCGTAAGGTCCGCGTTTTACCCCTTCCCTGAAAAGTGTGAGTATATATCCCCACCCCATAACTCAAATTCCTTCTGCACTCTGTCCCAAGTTTTGATCCCCCATCCCCACCCTGTCTCCATAAGCGCTGACCCCCACCCCTGCATGTTTTACAGTTTCATATATTATGTATGATATTTTGTAGGTCTTTAACCAAAGAAAAATATTACATGTATATTTTTAAATTTTAATCAAAATACTGTTATGTCTTTTCATCCACACAAAGATCCTGGAACACTCTTACAGCCTGGCTTCCGCCCAAACTTATGCAGCATGATTTAAACAGTAGAGAATGACTCAGTTTGTCTAAATTCCTGCAAACTCAAACTTCATCCCCACCACTCCCTGCACTCTTTTGATACTATCCTCAGAATTCTTTTTAAAATTATTACTGTTACCATGGATTACTGTGCGTCCCTGTCCTCATGTCATTCTCTAGTCCTAATATCAAAAGTACTGATACTACAATTGTTGAGGATTAAGAAGAGTCCATTTGATATGCCATGATCCAGTGGGAACATGACGCTGATGTCTCTGGCAATAGAAACTTGGAGAAAAAATGAGAAGCAGAAAAAAAGAAAACATTAAAGGAATGAAGATAAGAGGAAACAGAGAAAGGATAAGTAGAATGTGGAAATAGTGATAACTTGGGCAGGAAGGTGGAGGGAGACTGGAAACATAAGGGATGAGAGAATGAGAGACAAGACAGGGAAGGGGAGTTTTGAGAGCTACAGATGTGCATCTACTAGTGTGCATTTGGTTTATTAGTGTGGGTTACATTTTTGGTGCAGACTAAATTAATTTAACACACATTAAATCTATTAAATATTGCACATAACTTTAATTAACATGTGTTAAAAAGTTCCAACATGTGTTCAAGAAACCTCTATTAAAAAATATCTGGAAATCCGTAAAAAAAAAGTTTGAAAATTTACTCATCATTAATAGGAACCAGAGGAAGGCGTGAGAAAAATTGGGGAATGACTGGAAGAAAGAATTTAGATAGGAGAAATAGGTCAATAGAACAGCCATTAAGGGCAGGGGACGTAAGCATGGATGTGTGTATTGTGTATGTATGTGCATGAGATAATGTTGCTGAGTTTCTTAATAAGAAATGAAGACCATTCAAACACGTTGAAACAGAACTATGGGATAGAGAATGACATGGTGACAAAATTCATCACCGTTCCCGACCCCGTGGATGACTGTGGGAAACAATCCCGTGTCATTCATTAGTGTCTATCTCAATCTCAGTCCTTCTACACCAGCATTCGTCAATGCAAGGCCTGAGGATCAGCAGCTGCGCCTATTCATACTCTGATTCTTATATTAGCCAAGTATAGGATAATGAAGCCATTGTGACATCATTGATGAGGCTGGCTTTTAGACAATGGTGGAATGAGGCGTTATAACATTACAGTATCAGCTCTGGAATGTTGCTACTCTTTGGGTTTCTGCCAGGTACTTGTGACCTGGGTTGACCATTACTGGAAACAGGATACTGGGCTTGATAGACCTTTGGTCTGTCCCAGTATGGAAACGCTTATGGTCTTATGTTCTAACCGTCCGGTGTCATTCTTTAGTGTCTATCTCAACCTCAGTCCTTCTACACCAGCATTGTCCAATGTAAGGCTTGAGGGTCAATGGTTGTGCCCAGGCATACTCTAGCTCAGGGGTCCCCAAAGTCCCTCCTTGAGGGCCGAATCCAGTCGGGTTTTCAGGATTTCCCCAATGAATATGCATGAGATCTATGTGCATGCACTGCTTTCAATGCATATTCATTGGGGAAATCCTGAAAACCCGACTGGATTCAGCCCTCAAGAAGGGACTTTGGAGACCCCCTGCTCTAGCTCTTCCCTATCTCCTTAAAGAATGACATGGGGAGAGTTTCCCACAGTTATCCATGGGGATGGGAATGATGATGAATTTTGTCACCATGACATTCTCTGCTATGGGGCCCTTCTACTAAGCTGCATTAGGTAATAAAACATGCCCTAATGCTTGCAAAATGAGCCATTGTGGGACATGCTGAAGTGTTCTGTGTTAGTTTTGCCATCTGCGTGCACTAAGGCCCAATCCTAAAACATAGGCACTGAGGGTGCATAGCGCATGACAGTCTTAAATTAGGCGCCATTTATAGAATCATGCCTAGCAGCGCCTAGGGTGGACTTGGGCACCGGTATGCACCTGAACCTTAGATGCCCCTTATTTACACTAGGGTTTTCTTGATCTAAATACTGATGCCTAAGTCCACTTTAGGTTCATAGTTCAAGTTCAAGTTCAAGTTCACTTTATTTTTGATGAATCGCCTATTTAAAACATTCTAAGCGATGTACAGTTAAAAACAGATTATAAGGGAACACATAGTCATATTAGTAGTACATTAATAACAGCTAAATAAATATTTGTTAAATAATTACATAAAACAGAAAAGATCCCTATATATAATGTTAAAAACAAACATGAAAAGAGGGAAAGGGGGGGAAAAGTTACAAATTTTTCTCTTGATGGAGGAAAAAAACATAAATTAGGGAAAAAACAAAGGGAGGGGAAGAAGAAAAAGAAGAGGAAAAAAAAAAAAAAAAAGGATATTAATTAATCAATAAAGGCATCATTGAATAAAAAACATACACGCAAAACACACCCAAGATTCACCCCAACCATGTCTACTTTCTGGTAGGCGCCTACCTGAAAGTGGTAGGTGCCTACTGAGTTAGGCATCGTCCACCTGATTCATTTTAATTGAAGCCAATTTTAATTGAAGCCAATTATGAACTGCTCGTTGTTTGTTATCACCGCTGATTAAGCTTTTTAAATAATTAAGGCCTTCTTTTACTAAGCCACGGTAGTAATTCTTTGATTGTCGAAGCAGCATCGGAGCATTTAGCACTCCGGGCTGTGGTAGAAACCTCTACTGTGGTTTAGTAAAGGGGGGGGGAGTTAGGCACCTAGATCTCCTAGGAACACCAATCTGGGCTTCTATCTTTAGGCGTCTTTTATAGAATTTGGGCCTAAATGAACAATATTTAATTTTTCTTAGGTTTTTCTTGGGGAGGTGGCATGTCAGGGGCAAAGAATGGGTGTGGATATGCTAACCAGCTAGCACACTGACATTATCGGTGAACTACCTGGTTAGTGCGTCCATAACGTTGAAGCCCTTAGCGCCTACTAAACAGAAGGTGTTAAGAGCTCCTGGAGTAATTTTTTGAAATAGCCACAAGCTAATGCTAACATTAACACACGGCCAGAAACAAACTGAAAGAGCCCTTTTTGATGCTACGCTTGAAATGAGCTTAGCACGTGGGAAAGGCCTGTGTATGGGCACATTTATTAGTACAGCTTAGTCAAAGGGCCCTTCAATGGCATAGCGAGGGCAGGAGACGCCCGGGGCGGTGGCATCCCCCACACCCTCCTCTCCGCCTCCCCCCTGCATTTTCTATGCCCCCCGCCACATTCATGCCTTCCCTTCCCACCCCCTTATCTCTAAATCTTCGCCTGCATGAGCAACTTCTCCGGCCTGCTGCTTGCACTGGCATTCCCACTTCCTTGCCCCGTGACCCGGAAATCATTTCAGGCCGGCGCGAGCAGCCAGGCTAGAATAGTTGCTCATGCTGGCGAAGATCTTTAAAGAGGTGCAGGGGGGTGGGGAAGGAAGGGCACGAGCTTGGCGTGGGGGATGGAGATGTGCTGGTGCCCCCACTAAGACGGCACCCAGGGCGGTCCACCCCCACATAATACGCCACTGGAGCTCCTATAAATCTAATTTTTTTTTTTCTCATTAATTTACTGTGCTTGCTAAAGTGCGTCTGGAAGACTTAGTTGAAACTGAGCACCTGGTTACTCATTGCCAGGCTGTTTCAAGCCAGCTCACACATCTGCTATGCTATGCTTATGCCATACACCTTCCTTATAACTCCGTGCACAGTACTGTCCCCAGATCTTGTTTCTTCCTGTAATAAGTCAGCTTTAAAACAGCTTTAAAAGTAACTCTATAATGCCAACTGGGTTTGAAGGGGATTTTTGCCCTGTACTATCCTTGTGGCACAGATCCTAAGTAAATAGGGCCTGCAGTGATTTAATATATTAATCCTTAATTACAGAAATTTGGCAGCTTTGTTACAGTTGCACGCTGTTCAAATGACTGCCATCATTTACACTAAATTTTTAATTAATTTCTGGTGCAATTCTGTCTCTTTGCCTTATGGTGAGTGAATGTATCACTTCTTATAGTATACACTATGGGGGTAATTTCATAAGATATTTCCAGCTTGTAAAGAATGGTTTACAGGTGGGAAATGGCATGTGTGTCTGTTCCCAGGGGCAGAGCTGTGAGGCCCGTGAGTACTTTAGAAAATACACACAATGGTGAACAAAGCACACACAGAAAGTTGCATCTGCCTGGGACCAGCTGTAGCTTTGAACAGAAGCATTTGTGCATTACTGGGATTCAGTCTAGGAACCTGTTTCATAAAAGCACATATAAGCATGTGCTTGCCTTGATATAATACACCAAGATCCAAAACACATCCTTACTAATAACATCATGTAACATAGGAACATAGAAACAGAAACATTGTTTATTGGAAGATTATATACCGCTACTAATGACCGGGGAGTCAATTCAGAGCGGTTTGCATGAGCTTCCGTAAAGGTGTTACAATACCTGAGCTTCAGTAGTGGTGTTACAATACATGAACTAAATATATGTGAAGAATACCTATTTATGGGGTCCTTATAAGGTGCGCTAACTGATTTAGCACGCGCTAAAGATTAGCGCACACTAAATGCTAAGGCGCCCATAGAATACAATGGATGCCTTAGCATTTAGCGTGCGCTAATCTTTAGTGTGCCTTAATAAAAGGACCCCTATACCATCTATATACATATACTATAATTATTGTTTCTGTATTGTCATGTACTCATCTTTCTTTGTATTATAGAAACATGATGGCAGATAAAGGTCAAATGACCCATCCAGTCTGCCCATCCGCAGTAACCATTATCTCTTTCTCTGTCTATGAGATTCCACGTGCCTATCCCACACATTCTTGAATTCAGACACAGTCTCTTTCTCCACCCCCACCCTTTATTTAAAAAAAGTATTTCCTTAGATTACTCCTGAGCCCATCACCTCTTAACGTCATCCTGTGCCTTCTCATTCCAGAGCTTCCTTCCAAATGAAAGAGACTCAACTCATTGAATCTATGCCATGTAGATATGTAAATTTCAATTCAAACAATTTTAGTACACTCAGAAAAATAATGGGCCTAATATTCAAATAATCTTTTTCTTAACTTTGGGACTCTTTTACTAAACTGGGTCGGGTGCTAACATATTTATTTATTTATATTGCTTGATATGCTACAATATGTCTAAAATGAGGCGCCAATGTGGTTTACAATTCAATAAAACCAAAGAAACTCCCCCCCCCCACACACACACACCTATTAACAATGCAGCTTAAAATAGTGCAACACGGGTCACTGTCAGGTGTCATGTGGTAACTGCCAAATGTACATGCGCTAACCATGCATTAAAAATATTTTATGAGGGGGGCCTGTTTTGGGCATTCCTGCACTAAAGTTAGCATATCTACATTAGCACTTGTGGTCAGCATTAGATGTTCACCCCCAAATTCTCTATATGTGCCTTAAGTTTTGAGCACAAATTGGCTCACACAGCTGATATGCACATACAGCTTAGGCCCAGATTCACTAAAGACAGCGACTCAATCGCTTTTGGCCAGTTCTCTGGCCAACAGCGATTGATTCACTATCAAGTTTGCATACAAATGATTTGTGCAAACTGATACGGCAGGAGGGATGCCCACTCCCTCCTGCCGTTGGGCTGGGTTGGGTCCCCCCTCCCCCGCCGTCACCCTCCGCTCCCCCTACCTTTAGGTTAGGAGCAGGAGGGGTGCTCAGTCCCTTCTGCTCCTCCGCCGGCCACTCTCAGCAATGCCTTAGGCCCCACCCCAGCGCATCACTTTATGCACACTGTTATAGAATACGCCCAATGCGTGCACAAGTTAGGTGCAGATACATAGGCCTGGTTTTCCTTGGCCTAAATGGATGCACCTAAAAGTTATGACACGCACTGGCACTTAGCGCAATTCTACGTAGGGGGGATGATCTGTGACTATTCTCACAGACAGAAACACAGAACAGACCAATTATATCAAGGAAACTGCTATTTATTCAATAAGCCGAACCTGATATGGCCACGTTTCGTCCTCAGGCTGTCAGGGGAAAATTGCTAGAAGGGGAAAAAAAAGAAATCACTCCCCCTTCTTTTGAGGTAAATCACTCTCTCACATTCACAGGCAAAATGATAGAGACTATTATAAAGAACAAAATGGCAGAACATATAAGAGGGTGTGGTGCAAGGGTTAGAGCTACAGCCTCAGCACCTTGAAGTTGTGGGTTCAAATCCCTCGCTGCTCCTTGTGACCCTGGGCAAGTCACTTAATCCCCTCATTGCCCCAGGTACACCAGATAGAGTTTGAGCCCACCGGGACAGATAGGGAAATATGATAAAGTACCTGAATATAAACCACTTAGGAAATAAGTGGTATATAAATAAATAAATAAATAAAAGTTCTCAGCCCAACCAAGAAGAGAATGATGTAGACATGGTTCAATTAATGATCTGAAACAATGTCAAAACACAGAATTTTGTTTCTGCAGATGGGCACTTAACAAAATAAGATGCACACTTTTCAACTACGGTGGCAAAATAATACTCAGAATTTAGGAAGTTGATTGGTTGGGCTGAGAACATTTCAGCATCCCCTCATACATAAGCATGGATTAATGAGAGAAAGCCCAAAAACTCAAGTATTGTGAATAACTGATATGTCGAATAAACACTTTCACAAAGATTAAAGAGGACGTCTGTGGTACCTTGCAAGCTAAATCATAAACAACATACAGAGGAAAAAGCCTCAGACCGAGGCCCTCCCACCACCACAATGGTGGTTTACAGGTGGTTAGGCGATAACCTCACTGGCAAAAAACCTCTGTAATGTTGTGAATAGATAAAAGCATTGCTTGATGCTGTTGATATGTATTTAAAGATAGAGGAAAACACTTCCACTTATCTGTAGTTGATCGGTACACCGACGGTGGCCAGCGTTTTGCAATTCTGCTGCCTCAGGGTGTAACAGATCCGATCAAACTTAACGAGGGACGTTGAACAGCATCTCACTGTTTCTCAAGAAAGTTGTATTGCAATTAGAAAAAGTACAGAGAGGGGCGACAAAAATGATAAAAGGGGTGGGATGACTTCCCTATGAGGAGAGGCTAAAGTGGCTAGAGCTTTTCAGCTTGGAGAAGAGACAGTTCAGAGGTCATATGATAGAGGTCTATAAAATACTGAGTGGAGTGGAAATAGAAGACGTAAATCACTTGTTTACTTTTTCCAAAAATACTTGTGACAGATCCCTCCCTCCCTTCAATTCAGGAAATCACTAAAGGCACATCTATTCTCACTGTAATCCAGGACTTGAATCCAATACTGTCTGATCCTTGATGTTACTGTATGAATCCTTATTAATCTTGTTGTAAACTGCAATGATTCCTTGTTGATAATTGTGGAGTATAAGAAGTGGTATGGTATAATTAGAAGTAATTTAAAACAAACCAAAGAAAATATTTCTTCACACAGCATGGAATTAAATTCTGGAGTTCATTACCAGAAAAAAATGGTGAAATCAATTAGCTTAGCAGGGTTTAAAAATTATTTGGATAATTTACTAAAAGAGAAGTCCATAGGCCATTATTGAGATGGCTTGGGGAAATCCACTGCTGATCCTCAGGATAAGCAGCATAGAATCTGTTTTGCTACTTAGGATCTAGCTAGGTTCTTGGGACCTGGGTTGGCCACTGTTGAAAACAGGAAACTGGGTTTGATGGACCTTCGGTCTGTCCCAGTATGGCAGTTTTTATGTTTTTAAGGTTGTGTGCATACATGTAGCCAATATGCATGCATAATTTAATTGATTAATTGACACAATTGATGTTAATAATTACCAATTAACACTTCTTAATTGATGCTAAATGGCATTAATTAAAAGTTATAAGCACAACTCAGAAAGCGCGAGTCTATAAAAATATGCACTAGTTGAAGTGCGTGAATTTGAAAGGGGGCATGGCCAGAGACGGATTGAAGGTGTTCCTAAAAGTTCTGTGCATCATTATAGACTATGCCCGATGTGCGCGCAACTTAGGCATAGACATTTAGGCCTGGGTTTAGCTGTCCTAAATAGGCGCACCTAAGTTAAGTGATACACACAGGCGCTAAGCGCGATTCTACAAAAGGTACTTGCGCCATGTAGAATCGCACTAAGTGGCATTCTAATCAGCACCAACTTTTGGAATCAGGCCCTAAGTTCCCACTGTACGGCTTCAGGCTACCTAAATGGAAACATCCTCTTACAGAATTACCCTGTTAGTGGGCTGCTGTTAAATGTATACACTCTTTTCAATGGATGCAAACGTACAAAATGTTTCTGTCATGTTTGCCACTGAACTACTGCAGGAAACTGGCGGCTCTTGTAACGAGCCAAACAGAAGGAGTAGGAGGAACTGAAAAATTGGCAAAAACCCTAGTCCAGCATTTTCTCATGTATTAGCTCATTCGTGTTAAAAAGTCTTTTGTTAGCTTGGCTGGGTTCAGCTTGAAAACTCTTTTTTTTTTTTTCTTTCTTTCTTTCTTTCTTTTTGCTACAGCTCGAGAAGACTCCAACTGACTCCAAGCTTCGATTCTTTAGTTTCAAGTTTATTAGGTTTTTATATACCGCCTATCAAGGTTATCTACGCAGTTTTTACAATCAGGTACTCAAGCATTTTCCTTAACTGTCCCGGTGGACTCACAATCTATCTAACGTACCTGGGGCTATGGAGGACTGAGTGACTTGCCCAGGGTCACAAGGAGCAGCTCTAAGAAACAACTGGTGTTTAGAAGTACACACCACTTACTCTTGTCAAAAAAGGCAGCAATAAATGACAGTAGGTGCCTATAGGAAAAATGCTTGAGTACCTGTATTTAAACCGCTTTGAATGTGGTTGTGCAACTACAAAAAGGCGGTATACAAGTACCTATCCCTTATCCCCTATGTGCAGTAGACACCACACCAGGCTTGTCCAACCTTTTTCTATAAGGACCTCGCTAAAAGGCATTTCCCACACAGGAAAGCTAGGGACCTCCCTCCACTTCAAAATCACTGAGCTCTGGAACAACCGTACCTCCCCTCTTCGGAACTTGAGCTCCCTCCAAGTTTTCCGCAAATATCTGAAAACCTGTGCTTTTCTCAAAAAATGTAAGTCTCCCTCCAACTTAGGAATCAAGGAAACTCTTATATCTTGGCTTCCCAAGTCCTCTAAATTTTCTTCACACTTCTACCTCTAACCCTCTGTTGTAGTTCCTTCCTATTTCTCCTACTGTAAACCGCGTCGAGCTCTACGAACGTGGAGATGATGCGGTATACAAACCTAAGGATTAGATTAGATTAGATTTTACATTTTGTAACATTTGGAGGGCCAAAACATGCACATGTATGCACGTAGTCACACGCAGCCACTCAGTCTCTCACTTATGTCCCCTCTCTAGCTATCATCCAGCCTCTCTCTTGTCCCCACTCTAAAAGTACATGCCATTTTTCACTATGCGTACCCTTTTCTGAACATGTCAGTGTTTTACACGCAGAAAAAAAAAATCTTTATAAAATTATGCCCAGAGAACCATTTCTGAGGAAATATGGTTAAAAACACGTGAGAGCAACCCAAACGTCCAGCATCGCCCGGCTCAAGCTTACAGATAGCTTGAGCTTCGGGGGGGAAGGGGGAAAGCAGGAATCCTGATGAGATCTGAAGGCCAAGTAAAAACATGGGCCGGTTTCTAGCCTGTGGGCCGTAGGTTGGACAAGTCTGCACTACTCTATAAGGTAGTGTTTAAGTGGCATAGCATCCAACTGCAAGGGAGACATATGTGTGTGTGTAGTATGGCAAGCAAAATGAATCAAAGCAGTCGACGTCCATGCAACATAAGTTGGGAGGCATACGTTGATGCACCTAACTATGCCAAGTGGTACGCACAATTTAGAGTATTCTATAAATTACACATGTAACTGGGAGACACTCCCATGGCCTGCCAACATATACGCCTCGCTGGCAGTCAGACACTGTGACTGTGTGTGGCACAGTGGTTGGATATAGCCTCAGCACCCTGGGGTTGTGGTTCAAACCCCGCGCTGCTCCTTGTGACCCTGGGCAAGTCACTCATTCCTCCATAGCCTCAGGTACGTTAGATAGACTGTGAGCCTGCCAGGACAGATAGGGAAAATGCTTGAGTACCTGATTGTAAAACCGCTTAGATAATCTTGATAGGCGGTATATAAAAACCTAATAAACTTGAAACGTAGGTGCTACCTCTTCTTAGAATACCAACTAGTGGAAAACTAACTGTGCACCAAGATCCAATACTATGTACCTTGCCAATGAGCTTGGAGAAGAGACGGCTCAGGGGGGACATAATAGAGGTCTATAAAATAATAAGTGGAGTAGAAAGGGTAGATGTGAATTGCTCGTTCACTCTTGCCAAAACTACTAGGAGTAGGGGACATGTGATGAAACTACTAAGTAGTGGATTTAAAACAAATCAGAGAAAATATTTCTTTTTTTCCCCCCATAATTTTATTCATTTTTAAAACCGACATCACGTGCAACATATTATCAAACAATGTACAAAATAAACAGCACTTAATTCCATCAAATGATATAATAAATACATATCCCTTTCCCCCACCTTCCCATCCTTTTATACAGTATAAAGATAAGCAAGAATAATACAAATGATCAGGACCAACAAATTACAATCAAATAATAATTTAACGGCATATCCCCCTCCCCCCACCCCTCCTGGATGTGTATAATCAAAGGGCTAAAACCAATAATCAATCTTTATAAAATTTTGTCAATGGGTCCCAAACATCCTTAAATTTCTTATAATGTCCCAATTGTATTGCTCTCATACGTTCAAATTTATGTTTGGCACAAGGATTCCCACTGAAAACTATACTTCAACCTGCCCCAATTTTTCCAGTTTTTCAGAATAAGTTGTATGGCAACTCCCGTCATGATGAAAAGTAATCTATTATTACATTAAGTTATTGGACTCTTGGCCCTCTGTAACATGCCAAACAGCACTGTATCATATTTCAATGCCACTGGAGCTTCCAGTATTCTATTGATTTGACTCCAAATGGATTGCCAAAATTTAAGTATCAAGGGACAAAAGAAGAGCAGATGATCCAGTGTCCCTATATCGAGACGACAGTGCCAGCATCTATTTGACTTAGAACTATCTAATTTTTGTAATCTAACAGGGGTCCAAAAATTTCTATGCAACAAAAAATATTTCTTCGCACAACATGCAAATAAACTCTGAGAATGTGGTGAAATTAGTTAGCTTAGTGGGGTTTAAAAAAGGTTTGGACAATTTCCGAATAAAGAATTATTGAGATGGATTGAGGAAATCCACTGATTAATCCTAGGATAAGCAGCATAGAATCTGTTTTGCTACTTGGGATCTAGCTTGATACTTGGGACCTGGGTCGGCCACTGTTGGAAACAGGACACTGGGCTTGCTGGACCTTCGGTCTGTCCCAGTATGGCAATTCTTATGTTCTTATGTAGGTGGAGTTTTTGGGTAGAGAGTGGGCAGGGCATATAATTATATGGATAAATTAAAGAATTGTATAATTTATATATGTTCTAGCTCAAAACTAAATGACAGCACTTACACCAGCTATAGGGCTGCCATCAGAAAATGTTGCACGAACGTTGGCTGCTTTGATTCATTTTGCTTGGATAGAGATGATCATCTATATTTAACAATAAATATATATATATATATATATATTTTTTTTAAACAAAATTAAACTAGCCCAGCTCACATTGCTCTCACTCACCCAGGCCCGGGAACTCAGACTCCTGCCCATTCTTGCTTTTCACCACTTCAACTTCAATCTACCTTTCAGACGATTGGTTCGGCTCTGCCAAAGGTAACAGAGCCTCTGGTTCATAGACAACAGCCCGAAAGACAAAGGCGCGCGCCGACAACTGAGCGTAAGACGGAGGCGCGCGCCGAAGAAAATTACAGTTTTTAGGGGCTCCGACAGGGGGTTTTGTTGGGGAACCCCCCCCCACTTTACTTAATAGACATCGCGCCGGCGTTATGGAGGGGTTTGGGGGGTTGTAACCCTCCACATTTTACTGTAAACTTAACTTTTTCCCTAAAAACAGGGAAAAAGTGAAGTTTTCAGTAAAATGTGGGGGGTTACAAGTCTGTTCCCTCTAAGCTGAGCAGGAGTCCTCCACCCACAGTCTCACCAATAGAGGGTGCTGTTTTACTGTCACATTTTTCAATTGTGAGGGACATGCAAGTTCTGCAGGACTCCAGGGAACATACCTGTCCTTAGCGACTGAAAATATTCCACCCCCTAGTGGTAGCAATGCAGCTGGAGGACACCTGCTCAGCTTAGAGGGAACACAACGCCCCCACAACGTGGCGCGATGTCTATTAAGTAAAGGGGGGGGTTCCCCCCCACACACCCCCGTCGGAGCCCTAAAAACAATAATTTTGAGCGGCGGCGCCTCCGCACTGCGCTCAATTGTCTGGGCGCACCTTTGTCCCGGCGCACGCTTTTGACCTGACACTGAGCCTCTACTGAAGTTCTGCCAAGGTGTTTATAGCATTCACATACAATTAGCACATTTTTTTTTTTTGGCACCTTAACCAGGCCACTTTTCAGTACATTAGATATAGGTACTTTACTGTCTAAGTGGGTACTTGAGCCAGGGAGAAATAGAAGGATGGAAAACAAACTACCAATGCAAACCCTACGGGTAGCTTCTCCCCCAAGGGAGTAATAAAAGAAAAATGGCAAACATTTCTTATCTTTGAGTACAGCACCATGAAAAAGTACTCACACAAAATTTACACCTGCTTTTTGTGCAGGTAGCAATGGTGTAGCCAGATGACAAATTTTGGGTGAGCCAATGAGTAATGGGGGGAGGAGGGGCACAATACATTTCCTCTTTGCACCCTCCTCTCTCTCCCCCAACTCAACCTCACATTTAAATACCTTAGCTCAGGGGTAGGGAACTCCGGTCCTCGAGAGCCGTATTCCAGTCGGGTTTTCAGGATTTTCTCAATGAATATTCATGAGATCTATTTGCATGCATTGCTTTCAATGCATAGTCATTGGGGAAATCCTGAAAACCTGACTGGAATATGGCTCTCGAGGACCGGAGTTCCCTACCCCTGCCTTAGCTGGTGGGAAACCTCGGGTCCCACCAGCTGAAGATGTTGGAGCCTCACCATAACTCCCCACGGACAACCTCAGCAACCAGTGGCATTTATTTATTTTTCTATCCCATTTTCCTCAAAGAGCTCAGAACGGGTTACAGGTTAACATACAGTACATTATATACAATTAACAGGTTACAATTTACCATAGTTACAGCACAAGTTTTGATCCTAACTCAATACATACTAGGGATCTAATACTAATATGCATAAAATATACAGTTTACAGGTTAAATTTGCCTTAGTTACAATTCAAGATGTTTCAATGTAAGTTTTATCCTAATGTGACACATACCGAGGATCTAGTACCAATATACGTTTCTATTTGATCCCTCGGTTGTGGTGGGACAGTTAGGAGAAGAGGTATGTTTTTATTGCCTTCCTAAGGTTGAAGAGTTCTTCCAGAGGCTTGGTATGAAATGGGAGTAAGAACGTCATTTGGCAGTTTGCAGTTGAAGGGCACAACCTGGGGGCATTTTGAGGTGGAAGGACCAGTTCGGCACGTAATGAGGGAAGCTTAGCCATCACCGAGCATCAGGCCCTTGAACACACAACGTTTGGCTATTTTTTCTCTCAGCCTCCAACACTGGCACCTTGCGTACGTTCAGTTTGTGCACATAAACCTAGCATGAGTGGCGTGCTGGTGTTGGCAGCTCAGAATCGCGGCTGCTGACTGCTGGGGTCTGCTCGGCAAAGTTACGGCGGGCTTTGGATGTCTTCAGCTGGCAGGGCTGCAAGGATGCATCACTACTGGGCAGATCTGAGCTGAAAGTGGATGGGACCAGGCTCTCCCAGGCCCACCTAGCAGGTAGTTTTTATTATCCAAAACGGTGTCTAATTTTACCCCCCTGCCCTGTAAACAGCTCTTAAAATACACAGGTAAAATGTACATTGTGCAATTTTTCCCCCATTTCACAGGCAAAACTATTTTTCACTTACAGAAAGTGGCATCAGTGACAGAAACGGGCTTTGAGCCAAAATTTCCTTGTTTCTACTGCTTTGGTCCAACCACTAGGCCTTGAGAAGACAATGAAATAGTACATTCTATATAATCCTTTTAAACATCTTCTCTTCACTTTAGTCTTTTCCCTTTCTGCTTTGCTTAAAGGTGTTTTCATGTCTTTATAAAGTATGCTTTACTCTTTAACAAATTAAAGTGTCTTTTGGCTCATTCAAAAAGGTGTAAATAGAATGGAGTCAGTCAGAGGAAAGCTACTAAAATGGTCGGTGGCCTACATCAATAAAGCATATGAGGACAGACTTAAAAGATCTCAAAATGTATACTTTAGAGGAAAGGTGGGACAGAGGTGATATTAGGGTTACCAGACGTCCGGATTTCATCGGTCATGTCCTCGTTTTTGAGGACATGCCCGGAGGTCTGGTCGACTTTTCAAAATACAGCACTTTTTCCGGGTTTTGAAAAGCATCTAGCAACGAGCGACGTCGGGACGGCATCTGTGCATGGGCAGATGCAATACGGTGATGTCATGCGCATGTGCGTGACACCAGCACATCACATCAGCGCATGCACAGATGCTGTCCTGATGAGCAAACAGATTGAGGGGGTGGAGCTGGGGGGCAGGGCTGGGGGTGGAATGGGGCGTGGCCAGGCGGAATGGATTCTGAAAATCTGGTAACCCTAGGTGATATAATGAGACATTAAAATACTTACATGGCATAAATGTGCTTGAGGCAAGTCTCAATTGAAAAGAAGCTCTTGAATGAGGGGGCATAGGATGAAAGGGAAAAGGGAAAAACTAAGAAGTAACCTCAGAAAATAACTTTTTCATTGAAAGGGTGGTAAATGCATGGAATGGCCTCCCGATGGAAGTAGCAGAGAAGAAAAATATATCTGAATTCAAGAAAACTAGGTTAAGTAATCTCCAAGGGAAAGAAAGAGATAGTAGATGGCACGGATAGGCAGCCTAGAGAGGCCATATGGTCTTACTAGGTCAAACCAATGGTCCATCAAGCCCAGTTCTCACGGTGGCCAATCCAGGTCCCTAATACCTGGCCAAAACCCAAGGAGTAGCAAAATTCCATGCTACCGATCCAGGGCAAGCAGTGACTTCTCCCATGTCTTTCTCAATAACAGACTATGGTCTTTATCTGCCTTCATTTTTCTATGTTTCAATGTAACTACTGATTGTGATCAAGAGATTGGTGGCAATTATATCAATTGGGGTACACATTTGGGCACCCTGATGTACTGTGGTTCACACCAATTCTGTAACAACATCTGGGTGCCCATATTCTCTTACAGAATAGTAGCACAAACTGGCATTGGCACATCAAAATGTATGAAACTCCCCCCCCCTTACATCAGGCCTATGACAGGAATAAGTGGGTTGTGTAAATGATCAATGTGCACATACATCTTATAGTATTCCGTAAGGTGCATGTGACAGTGGAAAACACACCCATGTCTTACCAAAGCTACGGTTACCGGATTTTACCTAGTTCCACCCATCCCTGCCCTGTTACGCCCATGCCATGCCCCAATCTTGTCCCTAGCCTCGCTCCTAGTCCCACCCCCCTCAGCCTGCTCGTCTCAGTCGGGAGGGCATTTTCGTTCAACATAACAATTCCACAAATATATTTTCCCCAAAATGGCACACAAAGTCCCCCCCAATACCCACTTAACACAACTGCTGTGTTTTTCAACTGTGCTCTGCTTAACCTTGACTCATACACGGGTTTATTAAACATAGCATACCGCCTAATTGCTCAAGGCAAATCCAGTAGTGTACACCCACCATTTTATAACAAAGGTTGGCTCCTCGCTCTTTACACCATCCAATCATATTTCTTAAACACATCACATCTACGTCTGATTGTTCTTCAAGCCTTTTTAATAACAGGAAAGCTCCCCATTCGATGCCAGTATTTAGTCCCGAAGGTTGAGTGCTTATGAAGTCTAAACTCCAACACTATTCATCTCTTAGGGCTCCTTTTACAAAGGTGCATTAGCGTTTTTAGCGCACGCACAGGATTAGCTCGCACTAGCTGAAAAAATACTGCCTGCTTAAAAAGAGGAAGTAGTGGCTAAGCGTGCACTAAAACCGCTAGTGCACCTTTGTAAAAGGAGCCCTTAGACTTCCTTATATCATGCCAAATTAGGGTTTTTTTAATCACCGGCCACTGCGGTAAAAGCTCCGATGCTCATAGAATTCCTATGAGTGTCGGAGCTTTTACCACAGCGGCTGGCAACATAAAACCCTAACAAGACGGAGCTTATAGCACAGTGGCCTGTGATTAAAAAAAAACAAAACGTAACACAGCTTGATAAAAGGGGGCCTTAATTCTTTCCCAGAGTCATCATCTCGTAAGTTTTTCATGATTTGGTCAATGCAAAAATATAATTTCAAACTGCTCCTATGTAGCCATCCTGATTGTAAATGCTCACTTCTCCCACCATGTATATTCCCGAGGGACAGATGATCACGTACATACATGGAATTAAAACATTTCTTTTTTTTATCCACAAGATTGGAACTATTTTTCCCTGAATGGTTCCACTGTCCACATTTATAGTACCCCTTAAGTACTGCTCCTGTTAAAGTACTAGATTTTTTTTCTCTCTGTTGTTTTAATAATACTGGACTCACAATCTCTTTTAAGTTTGGCTGCCGTGTATAGCAAATTGGAGCTTCATCTCTTTAAAACAAGGGAAAGGAATGTTGCTTAGTAATTCTAGTGCTTTTAAAAATTTGGTAAGTATATTTCAGCACACAATTAAACACTGTCGTCAGTAGTCATTTGGGGGTTTTAATAGCAATATTTGGGAGATTTAATAACAAATCCTCATTATTATAAAAGTCATGTTTGCATGCTCTGTGATCCACATCATAAAGATAACCCCTCTTTGATTCCTGTTGCTAATCTATTGAGAGCCCAACTTTCTAGGCTTTTCTTAAAAGGTGTGGGATGGAAATTGCAAAAAGGTATTACAATTTATAGAGTTCTGACATATTTTATTAGAAAAAAAAACATTTCTTTCCCTTGTAGTGAACACATCCAAAAGAATATGCTCAACTTGCCATGATGATATGTGAATTGCATATTCTTATCACAGCTAGTCAAAGAATTAGCGTTGCTTAGCCTTTAATATAAAAAAAAACATTGAGGTCTCCTGCATCAACATTTTATCAGTACTGTGTACTCATGTGAACATTAGTGCATGAGCGGAGAAAAATATATTATGCAGTACTGAATCTGACCTTAGCATGTGGAAAAGCTCCTCATTAAAATGCGCTTAGGGCAGATTTTAGCATGGTTTAGTAAAAGGACACCAAAAGTTTTAAGACATACAAGGAGAAGTATAGATGACTAATAAAAGCCACTGAATGTTCATGCAAGTTTACAACAGCTCTAGGGTTACTAGTTCACTCAATATTAATTGCACATCTTAAGTCAGTTCTGATTCTCAACTTTTGTATCTCTGAACAAGTACTTCCAAGTCCGGAGATGCAACTGAGATAAAGCCAGGACTGATTGAGCCTTCCAGACAACATGGAGTCAGTTGGCAACCTTAAATATTACTCGAGGGTCAGAGAGAAAAGAGAAAGAGTTGTGAGGGCACATTGAGGAGGTCACCTATCTTGTCATAAAATAACAACACATCTACCATAAATTATCTCAACTCAACTCTGCTTCAGGACTACGTTAGCCAGTGTTTAAGGCTAAAAATCTATGTTAAAAGTTAGGAGATATCAACAGATAAAGAGTCTTCAGAAAAGCTCTCTATATTTGAGATATTGGTGAGACTTATGAGAGAAATAATTCATAGTTTATCAGTGTTATACTGCATCTCAAATCTCTCTCTACTCATGAACCATCTCCCTGCCCCTTTTTTAGAATACTAATCTATTGTATAACATAGAAGATAGGGGAAGTATGACAGAGATATTCAAATACTGAAAGGTGTTAATAATTATCGACATCAGCCTTGTTTCAAGGGAAAGAATGCTCTACAACATAGAAACATGATGGCAGATAAAGGCCAAATGGCCCATCCAGTCTGCCCATCCTCAGCATCCACTATCTTCTCCTCTCCCTAAGAAATCCCACACTTTCTTGAATTCAGACAAAGGGCTCCTTTTACTAAGCTGCGCTAGCGGTTTTAGCGTGCGCTAAATTGCCGTGCACGCTAGACACTGGCGCCACCATTGAGCTGGCATTAGTTTTTACGCATAACGCGAGGGTTAGCACGCGCTAATTGGCAACGCGCGCTAAAAATGCTAGCGCACCTTAGTAAAAGGAGCCCATAGTCTTGGTCTCCACCACCTCTACCGGGAGTCTATTCCACACGTCTACCACCCTTTCTGTAAAAAAGCTCTTAACTTCATCCTATGCCCTCTCATTCCAGAACTCCCTTTATTTTATTTTCTCTTTTTTATTTTATTTATCAAAATGTAAAGATTCAGTACACAAGTATCCACTTGTTACAGAAACGTGGAAGAAACAATTAAAAAAAAGAAGTAAAATACAGAATCAGATTTTTAAGGACACCTGATGAAGTCTGTGTAGCTGCATTGGGTCATCATATTTTAAATACAGTTAAGTTCCATCTCCATGTTTGGAGTGAAATAAAGCCAACCATTTTTGAACTTGTCATTCTCTGGCCTATCACTACTCTTTTGTTGGCATCATCAGTAGGACATGAACACCAAAGAACCTGCTTTTATTCCTAAGTATCTTATTCTTCACGAACCTTTGAGAACTTTAAGATCCGCATCAATATCCAAGGTTGCTGACTTCCATAGTGATGGATTAAGTGTCTCCGAAAGGCACCTTGCAAGCACCATTAGTCCATCAGCCCAGGAGCATTGGGGCCATCAAGTTGTAGCTCAAGACGTCAGGGATGTCTCTGACTGATTGTTTTATTTTGTACCCCAAATATTGATTGTATGTATTTCTGTTGTGAACCGCTTCGAACTTCTGGTATAGCGGTATATAAGAAATAAATTATTATTATTATTATTATTATATTTAGACCACAATAAAGCAAAGGAGAGTGAGCATATAGGATAAAAAGATCCAAATAAGGAAAATTAATACCCCTTAATAAGGCCCTAGCACAAACTACAACAGCAAACCTGCCCCTCCCCCCATTTTATCAAGCCAGACCACGTTAGGGTTTTTATTGTCGGTCACTGTGGTAAAAGCTCAGATGCTCATAGAATTCCTATGAGCATCGGAGCTTTTACCGCAGCGGCCAGCGATAAAAAATCCTAACACAACTTAATAAAAGAGGGGGCTAATTAGCCAACCAGCAGGGCCAGTTTTAGACATGCTGGGGCTCAGGGCAGAAATTAAGGAGGGGGGACCCTGATCCTCTCTTCCCTCTGCAAACCCCCCTTCCACCCCCCTCGATAGCCCCATCTCCCATATGCATCTTACAGAACTCTCTGACCAATAAGAGAACTCTTTTACGACACTACACGGAAACCCATCTTCTCTGTCACAGCTACCACGCTGTGGAATGCTCTTCCCACTGATCTTTGTCTAGAAAATTCTTTAGATAAATTCAAATCCAAACTTAAAACGTTCCTCTTTAAAGATGCCTTTACCTTGTAAATGCTATTTCCTTTGAAATTCGATTATCCTTTATAAAAATCGTAAGGCAACCAAAACGCTTTTTTTAGAAGCGACCTCCCCAGCCTAATTGTACCTCCCTCTCCTATTTCCCTCTTTTATTTTTATCTCGATGTATTTATTAATCTTTCCTTCCCATCCTCTTCTAATGTATCATGTATGTTCATGCATAAATGTCTCCCCCTTTTTTTTTTCTTTTTTAACCACTATTGCATACCTATTCCATCAAATAAATATCTAATAAATATATCTAATAAATATGTCTAGACCCCTCCCATCCACTAAAAGTTCATATCAAACTTGTATCATAGTCCATATGTTGAACTTTAGGATCTTCAAATACTTTGCAACCTTCTCCTTTTTTCTCAGTTTGTTTATCCGCTGGATTTTTACTTCATACTCCTTGCGTCGTTTCTCTCCACAAAAGACCGCTATGCCCAACACAAGTCTGTGTTTCGCCTGTCGTCAGGGGCTTTACGTTGTTCCCAGATTCAATTACATTCTGTGTTATGAAGCTTTCAGTTTCGGTTTGGTCTTTGCAGAGAGAGGTCCTGGTTCGGGATGATCCCAACGGTGTGAGGCTCATATATTTTGTATAATGAATGCTAAGAACACAGAATGTAATTGAATCTTGGAACAACGTAAAGCCCCTGACGACGCCGACCACAGAAATGTGTTGGGCATAGTGGTCTATTGTGGAGATAAACGATGCAAGGGGTATGAAATAAAAATCCAACGGATAAACAAACTAAGAAAAAGGAGAAGGTTGCAAAGTATTTGAAGATCCTAAAGTTCAACATATGGACTATGATACAAGTTTGATATGGACTTTTAATGGATGGGAGGGGTCTAGACATATTTATTAGATATATTTATTAGATATTTATTTGATGAAATAGGTGTGCAATAGTGGTTTAAATGAAATTTGTGGTGGCTTATGGGAAAATTATATGTAAGCAATAAATTTTAAATGGTGTAAGATTGATTATATGAGTAGTAATTGAAATATAGTTCTCTATGGTTTATGAAATAATGCATATTCATTAGAGAAATCCTGAAAACTTGACTGGACTACTGCCCTCAAGGACTGAGGTTGGACACCTCTGGTCTAGAGTGTGGAATGGGCATAAGAAACGCCATTTCAATTTGTAACCAGCATAGGGGAGAGAATGTTTCTTGTGTATTAAACCATCCTGTACCTTGTCACAATATAAGTCCTTATAGCAATAGATCCAGAAAGTTAACAACCCCCTTGTTCTTTAGGGTCTTTCAGTTTAGTAAGGGAGATTCTGGGAGGTTCACCAGCCCAAGGAAATGTTGAAAATAAGTGCTCCAAAGAAATATAAAGCAATACAAGATATAAAAGAGGAAACATGCTAAAAATATAAGTAATTTTAGGAGCAATCAACATTTTTAGAGTCAAGTCTCCCCAACAAGAATACATGGAGTGCTAAGAAGCCACCACCTATTTGACTTTAAAAGTAACTTTATCCATATTAATCTTGGAGGAGGAGAGTAGATTATCATCAAAATAAACTTCCAGATAATTAATTGAAGAAACACATTTTAAGGGATAAGTGGGGATGGTAAAAGGGACACATACCTTCTTCAAAGGCATTCATTCTGTTTTCTCCCAATTTACAGTATTTTATAACCAGACAAAAGCTGAATATTTAAAGATCACATTAATGAGTTCAGTTTGAGAGTTTTGGGGGTCAGAAAAATATAGTAAAACATTATCTGCGTTATGCCTTTGATTTGTGAGTTTTGTCGGAGCACAGCAAGTAAGAGCCCCAGAGTTAGATTAAATAATACAGGTGACATATGGAATACTTCACATGTACTTCTATATAATATAAATGGTTCAGATATTTCCCTAGTAGTAAGGCTACATAGCTTTCATCAAACCTAATTTGAATATTTTGCAGGTGATCACATCTAATTCCGGTCCTGTCAGCCTATCAGAAACAAGGATCCACCCAAGCCTTGCCCATAATGCCTCTTCCTGTCCCTTTTGATGACATTTCTAAGCCCCACCCATCCACATAATCCCATTGTAACCCTGACTTTTCCATAACTCTGCCCTAAACCTTGCCCCTTTTTGCATGATCCCACCCCATACCCCATACCTTTGTTGATATCACAGGAAGTGACATCATAACTGCCCAGCCACACACCCCTTTTCAAGGGGCTGACACACATTGGAGGTCCTTATGCCATTTCCTGTTTCACAATACTTACTGCCATCTTGGACGGGTGAGGTGACATTCAAGGCACATCTGTTTAAATAAAAAACCTTTTGTTTAACAAAATATTGAACAACTCATGCCATCCATGTGTACTTGAAAACTGAGATGTTACGACAGCTAGCCCTAAAGTGTATTTATTTATGGTGCATATAGCCTCAACCCCCTTCTCATCCCGTTTTACAGCCTTCTCGTCTATATTTCACATATCCACATTTCCCTTCCCCCTCTTCACACCCACCCACCACCTCTCTCTCCTTGTGCAATAAACAGGCAGCTTAGGGTAGAACTTTATAAGACAATACGTTTTTTAACCCTCCTTTTTTTTCCTCTTCACCATGCTCCTCCTACAGAAAGATAAAAGCTGCAAATAGTGTACACTATAGGCTAGATTCAGTAAATGACGCCTAATGCACCCTGAGCAATATTCTATAAACGGCACTCCAAGTTGGGTGCCTTTTAAGGAATAATACCTAGCACAGGGATCTGTGCCCAGTTTTAAGCACAAGGATTCACATCAACTAAAACCTGGCTCATAAACTGGGTGTGGATCTCCTGAATTCTATAATACTGCGTACATCTTCAGTGAATGCCCCAGAATTGGTCATGTCCCTCCCATGGTCATGTCCTGAAATATTTACACACATATCTTTATAGAATAGTGCTTACCTGTATTCAAGTTTCAAGTTTATTGAGTTTTAATATACCGACCATCAGCAAGTATCTGGCCGGTTTACAATAAAAATTTAAAAAGATAAATAATTAAAAAATAATAAAAGTGCACACCAAGGACATAAACAGGACAGACATGAGAGTGAGGGAAAAAGGGAGGTGGGAGGGGAGAGTTACATGTTAAAAGAAGAAGGGAGAGAGAGGGGAGAGGGTAAAACATGTGGGGCGGGATCACTTTATAAAAGCGGTTTGCTGAATAAGGAAAGAAAAATAAAATAGAAAAAAGTGAGAAGAAAGAGAAAAAAGAGAAAGAAAAAGAAAAAAAAAAAAAAGTGTCTCTAAATACAGGAGAAGGCGTCGCTAAATAAGAAAGTCTTCAGGCTTATCTTGAATTTATCAAGTTGATATTACCTATTTAGAAAACAAAGGGGAGAAGGTCTATTACAATATGACTAGACAAGAAATGGCAGCTACTGACTCTCTTAGAAATGATCCTGATGCAACCCTCGCTGGGGCAAAACGTGGCCCACATTGGGTAGTTTATAACGACTGCGGTAAAGATCATCTTTCATCGTTCCAGGATCCATTCATCTTTTGTAGCAAAAAAAACCCCAAATAAAACATAAGTTGCAGAAACAAAATGGGAAATGACATGAAACAACAATTTTATGGCTGCCCATTCCTATCAGCTGCTTGATTGAGGAGGAAAATGTACAACAAAGAAAATTAAAGATGCATCTGGATCTCTAAGAGCCAAACTAGCAGGGACAGGGGAGTGGCAGCGGAGGGAGGGAGGTGTGTGGTGGGGAAAACATATGGAGCATGTGTCATGAAATACTACTACTATTTATCATTTCTATAGAGCTACAACGCATATGCAGTGCATTTAACATACAATAGACAGTCTTTGCTCAGAAAAACTAACAATCTAATTTCATTTCATTCATTTATTTTTCTATACTGTTCTCCCAGGAGAGCTTAGAACGGTTTACATGAGTTTATGCAGGTACTATATGAACCCTACAACCTCAGGGTGCTGAGGCTGCAGCTTCAACCACTGTTCCACTCTAGAAATCAAAGTATAGTAAAACTGAACCAAGTAAAGGACAATCAAGCCATTGTGGCTTCACTGATGAAGCTGGCTTTTAGGCATTGGTGGAATGAGACATTGTGATGTCACAATACCAGCTCTGCTTATCAGAGGCTGAAGCCTTTTACACTATTTAGAGAACTCAGAACGGTTTACATGAGTTTATGCAGGTACTCAAGCATTTTTCCCTGTCTGTCCCTGCAGGCTCACAATCTATCTAATGTACCTGGGGCAATAGGGGAATTAAGTGACTTGCCTAGGGTCACAAGGAGCAGCGTGGGTTTGAACCCACAACCCCAGGGTGCTGAGGCTGTAGCTTGAACCACTGCGCCATACTTTCCCCCTATTTGACAGGCAGGACATCTCAGGGTTGGGGAGATTATGGTAGAGGAAATGATACAGTGGGTATAGGTTTCTGACAGCAGTGAGTGGCAGTTAAGAGTTTCAAAAAAGTGTGCTTTTAGTTGAATACTGCTAGGGATGGAGCATGACGTACTGATTCGGGCATCCTGTTCCAGGCATATCGGTGCGACAAGAAAGAAGGGACAGAGTCTGGAGTTGGCAGTGGAGGAGAAGGGTACAGATAAGAGGGGCTTGCCCGATGAATGGAGTTCACGGGGAGGAACATAGGGGGAGATAAGTGAACAGAGATATTGGGGGACTGTGTGTGTGTAAATATATACAGAATATGTGTCTGAATGCATGTCTGTGTCTATGTGTGTATGTATTTCTGTGCACTTGTATATGTTACTATGTTACTATAATCCAAGCACAGTACCGGGTAGAGCTTTGGATTCTTGCCTAGAAATAGCTAAGAAGAAAAAAATTAAAAAAATTTAAATTGAAGCAGGTTGGGCAGCCTGGATGGACCATTCAGGTCTTTATTTGCCGTCATCTACTATGTTATGTATGGTCTATGTGTATGTGTTTATTTTTGTATATGTCTATAACTGTACTTTTTTTGGGGGGGGGTTATATATCTGTGTATGGGTGTGACTATGTTTGTGAGTGTGTGTATGTGTGTATTGGCTCTGTATATGTCTGTGACTAGGATAATGGGACAGAATGGAGAGACAGTTTGAAAAGGCCAAATCATTAAGCATTATAAGTCACTATATCATTACTTATATGCTGCAACTGCTAAAACTGCCTCTCTCAGGGAAAAACCCTGAGATGGGCGTTATTTCTCTGAAAAACACAACATTCAAGCACCATACCCCACTGACAAGAATATCAGTGGAGGACTCAGGACTCAAGGATCTCCCGCATGAGGAACGGCTGGACAAGTTGCAGCTATATTCACTCGAGGAACGCAGAGAGAGGGGAGACATGATTGAGACGTTCAAATATGTCACGGGCCGTATCGAGGTGGAAGAAGATATCTTTTTTCTCAGGGGGCCCACGGCAACGAGAGGGCATCCGCTGAAACTCAAGGGTGGGAAATTTCATGGTGACTCCAGAAAATATTTCTTCACCGAAAGAGTGATTGATCGCTGGAATGATCTTCCACTGCAGGTAATTGAGGCCAGCAGCGTGCCAGATTTTAAGAAAAAATGGGATTGGCACATGGGATCTCTTCATAGAGGAAGGTAGGGGTGGGTCATTGTTGCGGGCAGACTGGATGGGCCGTGGCCCTTTTCTGCCGTCAATTTCTATGTTTCTATGTTTCTTCAATGGAACATCGCTAGAACCCACCAACCAATCTGGCCCATTTTCAAATTTGATGAACTTTTCGCCTGGTTTTCTCCTTCAGGACCATTTCTCTCAGTACCGGTGGAAGTTGTTGCTTGTCACCAGCTGGTTCTATGTAGGGTTGCCAGACGTTTGGATTTACCCCGACATGTCCTCTTTTTAGAGGACTGTCCAGGCGTCCAGACGGCTTTTCAAAACCCGTCACTTTGTCCAGGTTTTCAAAAGCTTCGAACTCGGGTCCGCGTCTAGAGAGCGTCTGCGCATGCGTATGATGTCATCGCATCACACCTGCACATGCACGGAAGCCCTTCAAATGCGACTCTAAGCTCGAGAAGAGGGGACAGGGCTTGGGCAGAACTTCAGGAGAATGGGATGGGACAGGGTGGAACTGAGTATGCCTAGGGGCGGGACCACGTGTCCAGATTTTACAGTTGTAAATCTGGTAACTCTAATTGTATGCCCCTGACACAGCCTAGTTGGCAAAATGTGGCCATGTTGGGCACAGATTCGTGGGAGCATTGATTAAAGCTACTTTTCTTCGTATGGTCTGCTTCTTGTCTTCTTTCCACATTGGATCTGGTATGGCTGACTGCCTTCTTGTTTCCTCACCCCTTTGAAAAGACGACACACTATTTGCAAAGATGGTGCATTCTTAAGAATGTACACTTTTTCGTGATAATGTGTGAATGCACGATGGTTTGCACTACCATAAAAGAGTGCACATACTTTGCAGTGTATGCACTATTATCAGCAAACAAAAATCATAAAATGATGTGTTTTTTTTCTGCCTGTTTTCATTTGTTAATGACATGCAACGGCATGGGATATGTCATTGACATTTTCCATGTTGTCATAAACAGGTATGACAACGTCCCTGGAACGATTCAAATCCAGAATAAAAGCCCACCTCTTTGAGAATGCATTTAACTCATAACCCCCTCACCCTAAGCACCCCGAGAAACTCCCTAAGCCCCTACTTGTCCTGTTGTCAGCTAATTTAGATTGTAAGCTCTACTGAGCAGGGACCATCTCTTCAATACGTTGTTCTACAGCGCTGTGTATGCCTATCAGTGCTATAGAAATGTTACTTAGTAGTAGCAGTAGTCCAAAGTTTTTCCAAGCGATTGCTACCTTCTCAGTAAGAAATATTACCTAATTCTTTGGATCCATTTTCCCTCAACTTCATATCATGACTCTTTGTCCTTCAATTTCTCTTTTTTTTTTTTTTAATGGAGAATGCCATCTTCCTTTACTTTATTGAAGCCAGCTAAATAAACTCCCTTTCCTTTAATATTTACTTTGCAGTATTTAAGGAATCACTTCAAAGTCTAATTTGGTTTGCAGATGTTCTGAGAAAGCTGCAGAGTGGTTTGGAAGGAAGCTCCTATGCTGTGACTGATGTACAAGGCATGCTTGTGTTCTTCTCACGCCAGGCGGATTCCTGGCACTGGATATAAAACCGAGAATCAACATAAAATTGAGGCTTCTCTGCAGTGGGCAATACAACAGGCTCCAGTCCTGTTAACGCTTACTTTAGGGAGCACAGCTTGGAGAAGTTTAGAAATGAATTCAGTGAGTTTGCACAGTTTGCTCCTGCGCATGTGGAAAACAGGTTTTGCTGGCATATGTCAAATATGCCTCAGTTATGATATAACCAGCAATTATTTCTCTCACTGTTGTTTATTTTCAAACAAGTGCAGATGGAGAAAGGTGGGGGGGGGGGGAACATTTTGGTTATAGCAAGTGTGCTTGAAATGCAAAGTAAACTTTGCATAGCTATTTATTTTTTCTTTTTTGGTTGTTGTCATTTTTTTAATCATGCAACTTTATTTATTTATTTATTTATTTATTTAATTTTCTCCCAGGGGAGCTCAGAACAATTTACATTAATTTATTCAGGTACTTGAGCATTTTCCCCTGTCTTTCCCAGTGGGCTCACAATCTATCTAATGTACCTAATGTATCTAATGTACCTGAGGCAATGAGGTCACAGGGAGCAGTATGGGTATGAACCCACAACCTTAGGGTGCTGAGGCTGTAGCTTTAACCACTGTGCCACTCTAGAATCAAGCCATTGTGACATCACTGATGTAGTTGGCTCTTAGGCATTCGTGGAATGAAGCATTGTGATGTCACAATACCAACTCTGGTTATCAGAGACTGAAGCTTTTCATACTATTTATTTATTCAATTTTCTATATCGTTCTCGCAGGAGAGCTCAGAACGGTTACATGAGTTCATGAAGATGCTCAAGCATTTTTCCCTGTCTGTCCAGGTGGGCTCACAATCTATCTAATGTACCTGGGGCCCAGGGTCACAAGGAGCAGCGTGGGTTTGAACCCAAAACCTCAGGATGCTGTAGCTTTAACCACTGCGCCACACTCTCCTGCAAGTGTACATACAAATCACCTGGTTTTTTGAAAGGATTTTCAGAACA